>NW_009258727.1:6675712-6676578 GCF_000687185.1 Egretta garzetta | reverse complement strand
TAATAATAATAATAATAATAATAATATGCATATGTTTATCTTTATAATAAAAATAGTCTAATAAAGTGTCTCTGATTTGGATGATTTGCAACTTTTTTTTCTATTTTTCCTTTTATTCTTTTGAAATGTCCAAAAGAATTCTGAATTATAACATTCAAAACATAAAAATGGAAAGACATGCTGTCTCTGACTTTACCCTTTTTTCTATCTTCTCTTTTGGAGTATGTAATCCATACATTTCAAGGAATAAATGCTTTCCTCTTATTGATGGAGGGTTTATTTGTTTGTTTGTCTTTTAATTTCCTCTATTTAACATAATAGATGACATCATACATACATACATTCCCATTTATAATTGGTATCATTACTTTAGTCAGATTTCCTTAGTTTATAATAATTGTGAAACATACAATGGAATTGCTGTTATTGACACTTTGAAAATATTTTTTCTTTTTTTTTCTCCATCTCTCACATGCACATAAAGCAAGGTATATTAAACAAACTGAAAAGAATAGAATCTTTTTGATTTTTAAATTAATCCTGAATAACTTCCTGTACTAGGTTCTGATGCCAAGAAGAAAGGAAGAATATGAAACAATCATGTTATGTTAAAAATAACTTCAGTACAGATGGATACTACCAAATCAATCACATTATAAAGGCAAATTAATACTAAACATAACAAGCCAGCCTACATTCCTTTCCACTGAAAACCCCCCCACATAAATACTTGTGCAGCTATCTAAGAAATTTACTTGACAGTATTCTGTTAGTGTGTACCATAGCTAATTTTAGGAAGCTTGTACCATCTACAAAAAATCAGAAACAATAATTATCATGATCTCTTCAAAGCTAGAGTAAATCAT
>NW_009258727.1:6671817-6675688 GCF_000687185.1 Egretta garzetta | reverse complement strand
TTACAAACTTTTCAGTATGTTCCCTATTCTATGTCAATAGTGTCATTGGGAAAGAAGAGTAAAAAAAAAAAAAAAAAAGGTGTCCTGGTTTCAACTGGGATAGAGTTAATTTTCTTCATAGTAGCTAGCACAGTGCTGTGTTTTGGATTTAGTACCAGAAGAATGTTGATAACACACTGATGTTTTCAGCTGTTGCCAAGTAGTGCTCAGACTACTCAAGGACTTTTTGAGCTTCTCCTGCTCACCCAGGTGCATAACAAGCTGGGAGGGAGCACAGCTAGCACAGCTAACCCAAACTGACCAAAGAGCTATTCCATACCATATAACGTCATGCTCGGGGGGGGTTAGTTAGTTTGGTCGGTTCGTTCCGTTCGGTCGGTCGCGGGCAAAGTGGTCGCAGCTCGAGCTGTGTGATCGCGGCTCGGGGGGAGTGATCGCGGCTCGGGACGGGCTGGGCACCGGTCAGTGGGTGGTGAGCAATTGCATTGTGCATCACTTGTTTTATATATATTCTGTATATTCTCTTACTATTATTATTATTACTATTGTTATTCTTCTCTCTTATTAAACTGCCTCTATCTCAATCCACGGGTCTTACTTTTTTTCTTTTCTCCGATTCTCTCCCCCATCCCACGGGGGGGGAGGGGCAGTGAGCGAGCGGCTGCGTGGTGCTTAGTTGCCAGCCAGGTTAAACCACGACAAAAGGTTAAACTACCAAGTTTAATATGAAAAAGCACAGTAAAAAAAAAAAAGCCAAAATCATTCTGAGGACAACAATTAACTGGAAATATCAAAGCTTTTAACAAAAACTGTTTCAAGAACATCAGAATCAGGAAGTCTGCCAGAAATAGTTGGTGGTGCTCATAAAGGTGTAAAAGGAATACAAAAGATAATACCATAAGGAAAATCAAACCACATTTCTACATTGATATTCAGAGCAGAGAATGTCTAAGAACCAGTCCTTACTGGAAAAAGCTCTCTGAAACTTAAATTTCAAATACAAAATATTTCAGAACCAAACAATACAAGTGGCCAAGACAGGACAGCAGTCACTGCAGAGTTTTAAAGAAATTCAACTGTGAGAAAGCTGAATTTATTCCATATTGGTGCAGCCTCATGTCAAGTACTGTGTGCAGTTTCAGGCTCCACAATATAAGAAAGATATAAAAATATTAGCATATGTCCAAAAGAGGATGTGAGAGACTGAATAGCCAGCTAATTGCCTCAAAGCTTGCTCCTTTGTGTGCTTATCTGAGAAGATCAGCATTGCTGCATGGCAGAGTGGCTTGCAGGCTTGCAGAAGCAGCAAATCGTGACACCCAGGTGGGCCACCTGTCCACCAAGGAACAAAGAACAGAGAAAGCGCACAAAATGTATGTGCAAGTGTGTACCTTAGGCACGCAGCCTATAAAAGGCTGCCATCTCAGACCCCCTGGGGGGACCACTGACTCTGTAAGCAACCACTGAAGGTCCTGTAGGACCACTGACTCCGTGGGCAATACCCTCAGGATGCCGTGGATCCATGGTGGTAACTGTCTGTGCTCTTCCATCTGGACCTCTTGATTAATTTCCCATCTTTTCTTCCTTCCTTTCCTACCACTGCTTTCTCTCCTTCCCCCAAAGATTTAATAAATGAGTGAACTTAGGACATTTGACCTTGTTTGTGTCTTAATCTCGCTTGAAGGGATTGATCCTTAAACAAGAGGTTTGTCTAGCTGCCCCTAGCCTCCCAGACTTGTCTAAGGTCATCTAGAAAGCAAGGGGGCCTTCCTCTCATCCAACAAAATTGGATCATAACAGAGGGCTACAAAGGTCGTGAAGGGACTAGGGAGCATGACATATGAGGAACAACTGAAGATACTAGGTTTATTCAGCTTAGAGAAGAGGAGACTGAGGGGTGACTTTGTAACCAAAATGATGATGAAATTGTTAGGTATCTTAGTTTTCAGCATTGGGGTGATGGTATCGAATCAATTAACTACAAAATGCAACCACGAATGCTGCTATGTTCTCTTCTGTACAGCCCTACCCAACTGAACACTAAGTTCAGGACAATGAGAACAGTATATGGTCTGTAGTTTTAGGGTCATTATTAATGTAGCTGAAGCTATAGACAACGTGCACCTGTCAGGGGAAGAAGATGAAGGGTAATTCCGTGCAACGGACCAAAAAAGTTGGCTAGGACTACCAAGATAGAGATCCTAGTAGGCAGAAGGTAATTCCAGCAGGGGGAGATCGTGACTACTGACTCATTTACCACCTACCCAAATGATACCACCTACTCAAAAGAGAACAAAGGAAGTGCACAACTGAGCTTGCACAGTAATATACATAGGAAGTGAGAGAATTTGGACCAATCATTAGAGAGGATGTTATTGATTATGTATGAATGTAATGAATATGTATGTATTTGATCAATATAACCTGATTGGAACAGGTGCCAGGTATGCACGTTAGGTGGAGTTATCCCCCGTGCATCCAGCGCCGTGAATAAAGAATGCCTGCCTTTTAACACTACATTGATGTTACGAGGTTTATTCCTCCCTGTTTCGGTGACAACTTCATTGTTGTCGACAACTTCATCATGAGGGAAAGCAGAGAGGGACGTCCTGATCTCTTCTCTCTGGTGTTGGGTGATAGGACATGAGGGGATGGCTTAAAGATGTGTCAATTCAGATTGGATATTAGGAAAAAGTTTGTCACTGAGAGGCTGATCAAGCACCAGAACAAGCTCCCCAGTGAAGTGGTCATGGTGCCAAGCCTGACAGTGTTCAAGAAAACATTTGGACAACACTGTAAGATACATGGTTCAACTTTCAGGTTGCCCTGTGTGGATTCAGGAGTTGGACTCAATGATCCTTGTGTGTCCCATCCAACTCATGATGTTCTATGATTCTGTGACAGCAATGGTAGATGAAAAGAATAAAGTAAAAGTGATGAAATCCAATGCATAAAAATACAGGGTAACACACATAGTCAGTTGGTGACCAGTGGAATCTTAATGTGCTATTACTACTCCTGGATGAGTGTCTGGATACCATTCCCTAAAAAAGACTGTGGCGAAAACAAACAAACAAATAGAAACCAAATAAAGAACAAAATATAAGCATTCTTATGAAAGAAGCAACCAATAATACAGAAAACATTTAACCAGGTGAAATTAAGACTATATATTATAATTATAAAACCATAATGGGTGGAGCCCAGGTAAATCCATCTGAAAATAATATAAAATTCGAAAGATGCAAGGAAAGGCAACAGAATTACCAAGTATACAGAATGATATCCATAGAACATAATAGCATACAGTCCATTATACATGTGAAAAAGACAACAGTTTGATATATATAAAATAAAGAAAAGGAGGATTATAATTGAAAATGCTTCTTCATAGTGTCTCATAATAAATATTTAAAAAATAGAGAACACATAATGAAACCATCAGGAAGTGTCTTTAAAATGAAGAAACAAAAAAAAAATACTGTATCATCATGTTGAAATTGGTTATCCTGAGATCCCATAGAAAGCAAACATAAATATGATCAAAAAGTATTTAATGATGTAGAGAACCATTACTGAATGTAGTTTGTCTCGACATTGCCATTGTACCACTGTTTCCTGCCACTCAAAAGGTCGTGTCCTCATGGTCTGCAGACAAAACAACAACGTGTACCTGCACAAGGCCCAAGGCGCGAAAAAGGTAGAAGGCATCCAAAGGAGACAGCATGCATGGCACAAAATGCACGTATGCCAGTGTGATCTGCACATGAGCAAGAGACCCCAACCCCTATAAAAGGAGTGTGTGCGGTCCAGTAGGGGGACTCTTTCCTGTCTTCGTCCCTCTCCTTCAGACTTCTTGGAACCCGCCGCA
>NW_009258727.1:6670995-6671526 GCF_000687185.1 Egretta garzetta | reverse complement strand
TGAAAGGTTGTACGACATTTGACTGGATTTAGTTTCTTAATCTCGTCCTTGGGATCGTATCGAAACCTCCCCGACATTGGATCGGGACAAATGAGTACAGAGAAGACAGATTCACCAGTGACTTCTAAAAAATTTGGTCTAGAGTAATTTCCACTCAGGAGTTCATGGATTTCTGGAAATGAAGGGAAAGCTGGAAAAGTTTATGCAAAAAGGATGTTATTATTTTCTTTGCTTCACCAGTTCCCCACCCCACCCCACCCCCCGAAAAATATCTATTTTTACTGTGAAATAACATTTTTTAAATGCCCATACTGCTGCAAGGAAGGTCTGATGGCCTTCTGCTAGAGTAGAGCTGCAGTGTCATTTCACATTCTTTTAATTCTCATTTCTTCCTTGTTATGATCATATCTCTGCCATATCTACAGAACTGTGGTTTCAGATTACAGGTCCAGTTTACAAGCACATTTTAATTATAATGTTAAGTGATTTCCTTTGATGCCATTGCCTTACTTTATGATTACAATTACAGAA
>NW_009258727.1:6637326-6670965 GCF_000687185.1 Egretta garzetta | reverse complement strand
CTAACTGCTGAAAATTTTAAAAATATGAGGAAAGACACAGGTTGCATTTACTAATGCAAATGAACTAGCATCTGTACCCTGGTAACTGGGATGAAAAAACATCCTGGAAAAGTCAATTTTATCCTATAGAAATCAACATAGCTAATCAGAAAATTTTCTCAGTTCTTGCAGCATGTTTTCAGCACATGGTTATGTTGCTCCTTCTCTGCCTGCCACCAATACTGGTGCTGGAAAGTAACCACTGCTGGTCAACTTCTTGTTAGAATAGATCCGTCAGTAGCAGAGACAAGATGTGGTGGCAAGAGATAGAAATAACCCCTGATAGAGGGATATCTTACTAAAGCCAGGGAAACAATGAACAGACCTTGTTTTATAAAGCTGATTTCAATAATTTTCATCTTTTTCCTCTTTGACCCCCTTTTTTTTTTCCCTGTTGAGGGCACACAGAATTTGTCTTGCAATGCAAATATATGTAAATATATTTTCCAATTCCGAAAGCCTAATTTCTGTAACTGTTGACCAGCTCAGATATGAGTAAGTGAAAAGTTAACCATAAAACCTTTCTGGTACTTTGATATGAGGCATAAGTGGCATGGCCAGATTTTTCTTTCATCAGTAGCTATCGAATATAGGAAATTTCAAGATGACAGTGTTTAACAGTTCTTAAAAAGAGAGGTATTGAGTAATCTTTGACACAATTATGGATTAGTTTTACTCCTGGGTGAACACAAGTGTATAGTCTTGACTCTGAGCCAGCATGATTTTTGCATGGCAGTTATAGTGGAGCAACATGGAATGTATATAAAGCTGTCCCTATACACAGTCAGAGCCAGCTGAAAACAGTTTATCACTTAGTCCAAAGGAATAAATTCTGGCTTCTGCTTGGCTTTTAGTTGATGCAGACTGAGCTCCCATCCACCTGTAATATTCCAGACCAACAAGAAAGTGTCTATTGCTTTTCCCAAGAAAGCACCCTGTTTGCACAGTTTTCTTGTGGCTAAATCGGTTAGAAGACTTTAGTGGCATTAAAACTTCTCAGCTCAAAACTGCAATTTGAAGAGCTTCACAATGCCATTTTCCCAGGAAAGTTTTCTATTCACCAACCTGTGGGCTGTTCCAAAAAGGGAATTCTGACTCTTTAGAGTGCTGGTGAGAACATTCATCTGAGAGCCAACAGTCCTGCAATTCTGCCTTTTTTTATTGTGGCCTAACTGAGAGTTCATTATTAAGCTACTATTTGGAAAAAAATATAGAGAATCCTGCTTGATCTTTCCAGTCTGGTTCTTTGCACAGTACCACAGAAGGAGACATTAATGTTGTTTTCAATTCTTTCCTGAAATATTGAGATCGCTCCAAGGCACTCACCTAATTTCGCTTGTTGACAACTGTATCAGCAGTGTAAAAATTTGCATCTGAGCTAATTGTGTAAACGCTTCTAATAGTTGCAGTGTAAACAGGTACCCATGGAAACCTTTTTGTTGTGATGCATTTGACCTATTTTAGACAGCTAAATTAGGTTGAGATGATTCATGTTCTAGATATATTTATTTCCACTGTCTACGAAAGTTGTTTTTGTGATTTTCTGATATTGAGACATCTACATGGTAGGAGTCTACATGAGAAGAATTACACTGCTGTCATCTTATTTTGTCTGTCTTGGAAGCATAATCCAAATGGTTCTTTTGTATAAGATCAGCCATATTGGAGAAAATCACATGAGAATTGGGGCTGGTGAGTAGCTTCAGTAATTATGGATTTTTTACTTAATATGCTATCTGTAGACATCCTAGGCATTAATATCTGTACAGGTTAGCAAGCATCATGTGGTATTGTTACCTTGACTGTATTCTGTAACTCTGACTCAGATTGTTTGCATTTGGCTACTGTCATAAGAAATATTTTCTGTAGTTGAATTAAACCTTCTTGAAAATTTCAAATAACACATCCAGAAAAAGTTGTCTGCTGTCCCTGTAAAACTGACATCATGATACTATGAGAACATTCTTGGCCAGGAAGGACTGTGTTGGAGAAAAAATAATTACACATCTTTATCTGAGGAACATGATTCTATAGAGGTAAGAATAGCAGAGGTAGAACACTAGTATGGCTCCAAATACCTGAAATATTATTTCCTTGTGTTCAATAAAAAACACATTTTTAAAAATTAATTTTTGTTTGACCTTTTGTTAGCCCATTAGATAAAAATTTTATGGTTGAGGATAAAGAATGAGCTTAAGCATAGGAACATCTTGTTAAAGATGTAGTTGTTGCAGTCCTTCGTATATCTTCTTTTGTGGATGACCATCTTAGTGGTCTGCAGCAGGCAAGCAAAGAATGTATGAAAAGAACAGCAGGTAAGTAAACATATTATTTAACTTAAAAATATTCTTTCTCCTACACATTGCTTCCCTTGAGGTAAGGGCTGTTAACATAGTTAAAAGCTGAAAACTGGAAACAAGTGTAAGTTATTATCTAAGAATAAACTTAAATGATAAGCAAATAGAGATTTAATTACTTCAGTGTCTTTAAGACACAAATAATTTATTTAAGTCCTGAAAACAAATTATTCTGGGAAGGGGCTGCTAATCTTGAGTAAGCACAACTTGCCTCCTCAAGGCATTCTTGCTCTACTTCACTTTTTCTGAAGGCATTTAAATATACAATTTTAATCTAACAAACAGAAATGTTACATTTATTTGAAATGTAGTTAATGATGGCAATGGTGTTGAAAATTAGAGATCTAGGTTCAAATGCAATGTTTTACTTTCCAGGGGTCAGGAGGAAGATACCATCAAGGGAAAGGCATTACTGTTTCTTCATTCTTCTTCCTTGGTCCCTTCATCCTTCTACACCCTACCACATATCCTGTAAGGGCTTTAACTGATCCAAACTATCCTTCCAAGTTGTTGCATCAGTGAAAAGCCATGTTATGAGTATGCCTAGAACATGAGCAGCCTCCAGGAAAACTGAATATATTTAATAGAGTAAGATGCTATTTGAAATAGACCTTCTAAGGTTAAATTATATATTTCTTTGCTCTTGTGCAAGTAAGCATCATACCTCATTTTAGCCTTGATCTTTTTAAGTTCCCTCTTGAGCAAGTATCTACCTACTACCTACACTTTTTCATTTTTAATTATCCTTCATCACTCGGTATTATCAGTTAAGGATGCCATTGAAACCTTTCCTCAAAATTATTTATGTTCACTGTATTCATATATAGTTGAAGTAGTGTGATTTTTGTATGCTAACATAGCTCCCCAGGCACGCATAATCCAAGAAATACAGATTTTTCATCAGCAGCTTGAAAACTGGGAAGGAATAATAGTGTACAACAATAATTAAGGTGGTTTTGCTTGTCTTTGCTTCCTATTAGATTAATCAAATGAGGTAGACAACTAAGATAACACTTATATCCAAACCAGAAAATGTTATTTCTTTTTCCAAGTACTAACACAAAAGACTTGGAAGGAAAAACAATTAGCAGAACTTTAGAGTGCATAAGTTGCAATTCAGATCCTTCTGCCTGAAGAGTTAACAGATATTTTTGAAAATATACTAGAAGCTCTGGATAAAGTGATTATTTTTGATACCTGACATTATGATATATAAAAAGGGAAAAGCTGCATCAGAAGTATTTGGCAGGTAAGTCCTCTTTAAGGAAAAAAAAAAAGATTAGTGGTTTTTCATAAGTGATAATATTGCTCCATAGAGTTTAGTGGTAAAAAACACTTACTGTGGAATGCTCAGCTCTGATTTATCCTTTGATCTTGATGAAGTAAGTTTTGTAAACACAGTGATTGATGCTGGAACTGATGATTTATATCTATATTGCATGCTAAATAGATCATGTCCACTTCTAAGTTAGGTTTGGGGAACTAATTGCAGAAGTTGAATTTGGTTGGCTTTCTTCTTCCAGTTCTACACTGCATCTCCTGTTGTTTTTCTGTTGTTATTCTGAAGTAGCTTTCTTCTTCCAGTTCTACACTGCATCTCCTGTGTGATATTTTTCTGTTGTTATTCTGAAGTAAAGAAACTCTTCTAACTTATCTCACTCTTGAAGGATATTTCAATAGGATGTATGCAGTGACTGAGATGGTGAACTAACCCATAGCATCTATCTGGGGTTTTTAGCATACTTAAGTGCTGCTGTAGCCTAAATGAACTATGATTTCTATTCCTGTACATATACTATGTACATAGTCTATGTACACTTACTTTCCTTTAATTATGGCAAATCTAGATCCAGTTTACTTTTTTGAAACCCTTTGATATTCTCCTTCTTTTTTTCCCTCAAAAGAAGAGTACTGAGAGGATAAAATGTATTGCCTTCTACCAGTCTTTCCTCACAAACATTGTGCCTCTTGTGTTGAAAAAAACATTCTGATTCTACATTAGAGTATTTTGAAAAAAAAACCTATAACATGCCAAAGGATAAGTAGAGAACAATCCTAGACTGTGAACTGCTAATTACAAACTAGGAGGTAGGAAGTAGAGTTCTGGCCATAATCTCTTGTCAATGTAATCCCTTCTACAGCTGAAAATATTCTAATCCTTTCAAAAAATGGTCTTCCTATAGATAAAATCCTATAGATAAAATCAATATCTTGTGAAGAGTAAAATGAAATAACAAAAAAAAAAAAAACAGTAACAAACAAAGCCTTGGGGGAAGGATTCTATTCTAGATCCATACACACATTTAGTCAACCTCACGCCAAGTGTCTAGTTTCAGGTTAGCTGAAAAGTATTCTAGCAATTGTCTTTGTGTTCATTGGACCTCATACAAAGAAGCACTGGTTGGGGACGTGACGGTTGGGGACAGCCTTGGCTGCAGTGACCATGAGTTTAGGTTAGATATTAGGAAAAATTTCTTCACCGAAAGGTTTGTCAGGCTCTGGAATGGGCTGCCCAGGGAGGGGGTCGAGTCCCAATCCCTGGAGGTATTTAAAAGAAGGATAGATGAGGTACTTAGGGACATGGTTTAGTGGTGGGATGGCAGGGTTAGGTTAACGGTTGGACTTGATGATCTTAAAGGTCTTTTCCAACCTAGACGATTCTATGATTCTATGAGATGATGGAGTTCAGGATCTTGAAGGGAGGGAACAAGTTAAAAAGCAGATCTGCAGGAGACCGCTTCAAATAATTCTATTGGAGACAGTTCTGGAGATAAGAAGGATCCAGGAAAGGTGGTTGATTTTCAAGGATCACCTCCTTCAAGCTCAATAACAGTCCCTCTCAATGTGCAGGCAATCAAGCAAAGATGACAAGAGGCCTGTGTGGATTAGCAGATAACTCCTGACTAAACACAAACATAAAAAGGAAGAATAACACAGGTGGAAGGAAGGACAAGAGACCCAGGAAGAATACAGAGACACTGTTCGAGCTTGCAGGGACAGGGTTAGGGAAGCCAAAGCCAGCCTGGGGTTGAGTCTGGCAAGGGACATGAAGAGTAACAAGAAGTGCTTCTACAGGTACAGCAGAAAAAGGAAAAATAGGGACCCACTGCTGAATAGGGCAGGGGACCTGCTGACAAAGGACATGGGAAAGGCTGAGGTACTCAATGCCTTCTTCACTTTGGTCTTTACAGTTAAGACTGGGATTCAGGAATCCCAGGTCCCTGAGACCAGAGGAAAAGTCTGGAGGAAGGAAAATTCCACTGAGAGATGGAGGAGCTTTTAAGTAAACTGGGCATCACAAGTCCATGGGCCCTGATGGGATGCACCCATGAACCTTACACATGCTATCTGATGATATTGAGAAACCCCTCTGAACAACCTTTGAATGGGCATGACAGGAAGAGTAGGTTCCCTAGGACTGGAAAAAAGCAAATGTCACTCCTATCCCCAAGAAAGGTAGGAAGGATTTCTCAGGGCTTGGTCAGCCTCACCTGAATCTGTTCCAGAAAATACTCCTGGAAACCATTTTCAAACATATTAAGGTCAAGAAGGTGACTGGGAATAATCAGCACAGATTAAAAAAGAGGAAGTCATGCCTGACTGACCTGATAGTCTTCTGCAATTAAATTACTAGCTCAGTGGACAAGGGGAGAGTAGTGGATGTTGCTGTGCTTCACTTCTTGCAAGGTTTTTGACACTATCTCCCATAACATCCCAACTGACGAACTGATGAAGCATGAGTGGACAGTGAGGTTAACTGAAAACTAGTTGAACTGTCATGCTCAAAAGGTTGTGATCAGATGCACAAAGTCCAGCTGGTGACCAGTCACTAGGAGTGTACACCAAATATGTAACATTTTGATTAATGACCTGGATGATGGGACAGCATGCACTGTCAGCAAGTTTGCAGACAATACAAAATTGGGAGGAATGGCTGATACATCAGATGGTTGCACTGCCATTCAGAAGGACCTAAACAGGCTATGAAAATAGGTTCACAGGAATCTCATGAAGTTCAGCAAATGGAAGTGCAAAGCATTGTACTTGGGGAGGTATAACCTCGTGCAGCAGCATGTGCTGGAAATGACTGGCCGGAAAGCAGATTTGCAGAAAAAAACCTTGGAGTCCTGGTGAACATGTTGAACACGAGCCTGCAATGGCATCAAAGAGTGTTAGAGCTTTCCTGGGCTGCATTCAAAACAATGTTGCCAGCAGATTGAGGGAGGTGATCCTCCCCACTCTGCTCAGCCCTGGTGAGAGACATCTGGAATCCTGTACCTAGTCCTGGGCTCCACAGTACAAGAGAGGGACAGGAACATAATGGAGCAAGTCCAGTGAAGGGCCATAAAGATGATTAAGGGATTGGAACATCTGTCATGCAAGGAGAGGCTGGGAGATCTGGGATGGCTCAGTCTGGAGAAGAGAAGGCTCAGGGGGGACTGATGAATATGCATAAATACCTGATAGGGGCAGGAGGGGAGTAAAGAGGGTATAGCCTTTCTCAGTGGTGCCTAGTGAAAGGACAAGGGACAACAAGCACAAATTGTAACAGAGGAAAGCCTTTCTAAACAAACAAACAAAAGCTTATTTATTTTGAGGTTGGTTGAACACTGCAACAAGTTGCCTGGAGGGGCTGTAGAGTGTCCTGAACAACCTGCTCTAGCTGACCATGCTCTGAGAAGGGTATTGGACTACACAGTCTCCACAAGTTCTTCCAACCTCAGGTGTTCTCTGATTCTGTAATTTTGTAACTCTTTCTCCATCAGTTACACTGAGGATCTATACCTAGTATGTGCATAGGAACTTACCTGACTAAACATAAAGACAGCTAAATCTATGTGTCTTAATCTCTAGCTGAATGCTACCTATGATCTCTGGTGTGGAATTCCAAGTTACTCTTGTAAATGTTCCAGCTGCTTGCACACAGTTTCCATTTTGTTTGTTTGAAACTGCATTGGCTGATCACATCTAGTACCTACATTACTCTTCATTTTTTGTATGTCTTTCAGTTTTATCAACCTTTAACTAACCAGTTTATTTTTATCTTTTTTTTATTTTTTCTTTTAAAATACTGAAAATTAGTTTTTCAACATTAATGTGAAATATCTTTAACTTTATGTACTATGTGCTTATTACCTGTGCAATATCCAACAAGGAATTTTTTGAAAGGAAGTAATTAATGATTTTTTTATATTTTTTTTGTCAATGTAAATGCTAAACTTAGCACTCTCTTAAGAACAGATGGAAGGACAGTTTTCAGGCAATTGACATTCATCTTCTGACAATGTTTGTACCAGTGGCTTAGTACAGCAAAATTTATTTACCACTGTTTTTACTTTGAACCTGTCTGGACATAAATAACAACAGTACACATTATTTTCACATCTGATATATACCAGTGCTGTGTAGACAAATGTCTTATTTTTATGTTGTTTTTATCCTGCTGCTTTCAGATGCACTGAACACTAAATATCTGTGTAGATCACTGCGTATTTCAATGTCTTGAGTCTTTCTAATCAGAGCTGCAATGCAGAAAATAATCTGTGAATAGAACATGATTTAACATAAATCGTTACCATATAACTAGCAATATTTTGGTAACCTATTTTTGTTTTCTTTGCTTCTGGGATTCATAATTTTTGCTGGTCCTGTTTTCTGGGGTTTGTTTTTGTTTTATTTTGGGTTTTCTTGGAGCAGGTATTTTAAGTAAACTCACTAGCCTATGCTAATTATTTAACTTCTTAGTCTCATAAAGTGTAATTTTTTCCTTTGTGCTCTCAAATTTCAAGCTATCCCAAGAGGCAGGTTGGCATTTCATTTAGAGATTAATTTTTCCTATTCCACTGTATTTTCTTCTGGTATTCTACACAGTTAAGCCATATTGTAATAAATTTCCTTTGATATTGACAGGACCCTGAATGTACCAGTGGACTCTGCAGCCTGTCCCCTTCCCAGGGCACTAGGCTGCTGTAGCCCTTACCTGAGCTGTGATGTGCACTGACTCAGCCTCAGAAGGTCACTCCTCTCTCACTTGAATATAAAGAGAGGTTAAACTAGCCCTGTTCATCGGTGGGAGCCTAGAGTCCATGACAGACTCAAAAACCATCTGAAATTCTTTTTGTTCATTATTTATACCTCCTAGATAAAATGGAAGAAAAACAGTTGTGGATTCCTTAACATCTTCAATATCTAAAGCAATATTTCAGTGCACTTTAAAATATACATAAACAGTTTCAAATATTAAAGGAATATCCAATCTAAAATCTGCTGTGTTGATATGAGAAAATAATAAAAGATATATAGGAACAGTTTGTACTTTATGCCATCAGACACTCTAACCACAAAACCATGCTGTTAGCTTCAGACAGCCTGAAGTGCCCTTCAGCATAACACAAAAGACAAGAACAGAAAATGCACTTGCTCCAGTATTGAGCTTAATAGGAAGTCTTAATCCTTTGTGCTTAGGGGAAAAATTAAGCTGAAAAGTAAGTTTCTGAGCAGAGCGGTGATAGAAAGGTCCTGAGTTTTAGTGTAAAAAAAGTTTTTAAAAAACCTGAAAAACACCTCAGTTCCAATCTCTAGAGGATATTGTCCTGAGTAAGTAGACATGAAGGATGACTACTTCAAAGCATACAGACTCTGACACTTTTATCCCCAGAGGACCTGTTTCCCTTGTGAGTAAGAATTTCCTGCCTGTGTCACTGAACCTTTTTCAGACAAAGTTTCGGTTTTTCAAGAGCTGTATGCGTAGCTCTGCTTGAAAAGGTCTTACATATGTCATCTGCATTTCTGCAGACTGCATGGCTTGCAGGAGACAGATTAAAGGTCAGTATTTGTCATAACAGATCAGCCTGGCAGGAAACGAATGACCATGATATAATACTTTAAGTAGAATTCACTGTAACTACAAATGAGAGCCAGATGCAGTCCTGATACAAAGCTGTTAGTGAGTCACCTCGTGCAGGAGAGTACGTTACAACAGCCAGTGCAAACAACTGAGATTCCTCCCCTCCTTTCCTGTGTTAAATCAATGTCTACTACAGCATTATATGTATTATATTATCTAGTTTAACTAAATAAAAGCAGGGAAAGGTTAATCGGACAGTACACCAAGTGTCATAATGCTGAAACAAAGCTGTAATGTGTGTAGCTTTTTTGGAATGACTATTGAGTATTTTCCCAAAATACTATGGTATCCCCAAATGACCAGTGAACAATGTTCTGAGAATTAGGCCTACCTGGAAAAAGTAACATTAAAAATTCTAGAGAAATGTTTTTTTCACTTATAAAATACAGTTTTGTTTATTTTTATGTAATGTCTTAGTTTAACATTTTTAAAAGAAAAAAGCTATTACTCTAAAAAGAATTGAACGGATACAGACAGAATCAGCACTATCTAAAAGTCAGCAGGTGAAAGTGGGCGTATTTTAATGTGCTTTTAAGTTCCACTATGCAATTTAGATGTCTCGTGTTGGACACAAATGCAGTTTTGTTTGTAATTAGTTTCTACAAAGGCAAGTGTGGCTTGAGAGTTCTATATTAAATTATACAATTTCCACATGCTGAGGACGTAAGTTTTTCCATTCTTGACTCCTCTCTGCTGTGTTTTGCTCCAGCTTTGAATCCTCTGATGTATTTGCTGTGAATTTTATAGGGCTATTTCAGATATTTTTAATTCGGGTTGGTAATATCTGATAGTAGTTACAATATTTCTTATTATTAGTTTATGCTCAGAAACACATGGCAGTATAGATTTAAAATTGCAAAGTGCAATAATGAGCAAACATATAATTATCCAAAGTATTAAAATCCAAAGTATTTGTTAAAAATCAACACAACCTTCCTTGACCTTTACAGTTCTCTTAACGCAGCCATGCACTTGACTTCTCTTGGAAAGTATATGATTAAACTGAATTAAATACTTGCAATTGTTTTGTCTGGAGATTACTTTGCATTGTTCTGAGACGGATGATAATTTGCACTGAAGGGCTTGCTTCAAAATGGAATACGTCAGCAGGACTTTTTTTCCAAAGTATGTTTGTGGAGGGGTGGGATTTTAGAGAGAATTAAAATTGTTGAATTAACACCTTGGGCCTTAGTAACTCAGAACTAAAATACCTTTAAATGGTAAAAATACTGTTCAGTATCTTTTTTAGATAACTTGTTTTTAGGAGGAATTTGGAAACATTGCCTGGGAATGTAGAGATAGTATTACAGAAGTCAAAGTTCTTCTGAAGCTAAGACTTGCAAGGGACGTTGGGGTCAACAAGAAGACCTTTATTTCTACATCAAACAGTAAAAGGCTGAACAGAGCAAATGTTGGCTTATTGTTTCATGGAGTAGTGACAACAGACATGGCTGAGGTATTCAATGCCTTCTTTGCCTTTGGCTCCATCAGAAGGTCTCCCAGGCCTCTGTGCTTAGAGTCAGGGTTCATGAAGACCTACCTGTGGCACATGAGGATTGAATCAGGGATTATTTGCAAGAACTGAAGCCATACATGTTTGTGAGACCAGATGGACTGTATCCAAGGGTGGTGGCCAATGTCCCTACAAAGCTACTTTCTCCTGTCTTCGAAAACTTCTGGAGACTGAGGGAGATCCCTGAAAACTGTAGAAAAGTGGGGGTAGCACCTATCCTCAAAAAGGGCCAAACAGATGATCTGGGGAATTGCAGCCTCACTTTACTGCCTTGGAAAATCATGGGGGAAGGCTTCTTGCAATACATATATGGGCACATGAAGGCACCAGGAGAAGGCGATCGGGGGCAGTAAGCATGGATTTACCAATGGAAGATCATGCCTGCCCAGCCTTAGGCTGGAGACTGGCTAATGTGACACCCATCTACAGGAAGGGCTGGAAGGAGAATCCAGGGAACTACAGGCCTGTCAGCCTGACCTCAGTACCAGAGAATGTTATGGAGCCATTCATCCTGAGTGCGCTCACCAGGCATGTGCAAGACAATTGGGAGATCAGGCTCAGCCAGCATTGGTTCATGAAAGGCAGGTCCTGCCTGACCAGTCTGATCTCCTTCTATGACCAGGTTACCTGCCTAGTGGATGAGGGAAAAGCTGTGAGTGTTGTCTATCTAGACTTTAGAAAAGCCTCTGACACTGCCTCCTACAGCATTCTCCTCGAGAAGCTGGTGGCTCATGGCTTAGGCAGGTGTACTTTTTGGTGGGTAAAAAACTGGCTGGATGGCCAAGCCCAGAGAGTTGTAGTCAATGGATTTAAATCCAGTTGATGGCTGATCACAAGCAGTGTTCCCCAGGGCTCAGTTTTGGGGCCAGTTCTGTTTAATGTCTTTATCAATGATCTGGATGAGGGATTGAGTGCACCCTCAGTAAGTTTGCTGCTGACACGTAATTGAGCAGTAGGGTTGATCTGATCAAGGGTAGGAAGGCTCTATAGAAGGATCTGGAAAGGCTGGATCAATGGGCTGAGGTCAACTGTATGAGATTCAACAAGGCTAAGTGCCAGGACCAGCACTTGGGTCACAACAACCCCATGCAGCGCTACAGGCTTGGGGAAGAGTGACTGGAAAGTTGCCTGACGGAAAAGGACCTGGGGGTGTTGACTGACAGCTGGCTGAATATGAGCCAGAAGTGTGCCCAGTTGGCCACGACGGCCAACAGCAACCTGGCTTCTACCAGGGTTCTGGATTTAACTTTCCTATTGTTTGTACCTGTTTACACTAGGTTTAATCTTTGATTATCTTTTCTGAATTCCAAGCGGTTCCAGTGATAAAAATGGTGTGAGATAGTTATTAAGCTTTCCAACTCCATCATCAGATCTATTTGGATTTGGCATGCATATTTTTCTGTCCCTCTCTCTGGTTTTGGCTGGAGAGAGTTAATTTTCTTCCCAGTAGCTGGCATAGTGCTGTGTTTTCAATTTAGCATGGAAATAATGTTGGTAACACACTGATGTTTTAGTTGTTGCTGAGCAGTGTTTACACCAGTCAAAGACTTTTCTCATGCTCTGCCAGGTGCACAAGAAGCTGGGAGGGAGGCACAGCCAGGACAGCTGACCCAACTGGCCAAAGGGGTATTCCAGTCCATATGACCTCATGCTTAGGGGGAGTTAGCCAGTGGGGAGAGAGATTGCTGCTGGGGATGGGTTGGGCATCATTCAGCAGGTGGTGAGCAATTGCATTGTACATCACTTGCTTTCTATATTCTGGGGTTTTGTTTGTTTTGTTTGGTTTTTTTTCCTTTACTGTTTTATTAAACTGTCTTTATCTCAACCCACGGGTTTTACCTTTTTTTTTTTTTTCTTTCTGATTCTCTCCCCCATCCCACTGAGGAGGGCTGGAGTGGTGTTCGGCTGCCTGCCAGATTAAACCACAATACCCTCATAGCTTCTTGTCTGGCTTTCTCAGACTTTTCAATATCAATAAATTCATGTTCAATACTTCATTTTGGGGATAGTGGCATACATATAATAATACTAAATAATCCTGTTATTTTGGACTGATCAGAGCCTTTTGAGACAGACAGCTCTTGAGTTATATATCTGTATCAATTTTGTACATTTTCAGTAAAACAGGCTGCCAATCATTAACTTTTGCAAACAAATACTATTCATCAGCACGTTTCTTCATAGTTGCAGTTGTTCTTAGGCCTTGTTTGTTCTAAAATATGTTACAGTTATTTAATTATGAGGAATCCTTCATTGTTGTTTTCTATTGAGAAGAGCAGCTCTGGAATGTCATCTGATTTTCCTGTCCATGGTACAAACATTTTTTTTTTTTATTGTTTGTTGGTTAGCAAGCAAACTGGCGCTGTTGATGGGCATGTTGTGACATAGCCTTCTAAGAGCAGGCCTATGACCTGAAGAAATTTAGTTTCTTTAATCAAGAATTGTATCCATTCAGATCTTGAGTCCCATCTGTTTCTACCTACACAGCATTATCACGGAACTCCTGAACACCTTACTTATGCTAGCAGCCTGACATACTAGAAAAGATACCAGGTTGTGGATACGTGTGACAGTGGCTCTTGAAAGGAGCTCCACATGGCAGCACCCAAAGGCTACCCGCTGCCGCTTGGCACTGTAGAGCTTGTTAAAGGGTAGTTGCTTAAGATGCAAGTAGGTTCACCTGCATATAAATCATGCATGCCTTTTGAGGTGGGTTGTTTGTTTTTTTGAGAAGACTTGTCCACCCCCAGTCTATTGAAAAATATGAATGCTAGTTGTAACCCTCTGATAGATCTGGGGAAGAATTTACTGAAGTCTTTAGTGTTCACCACAATTAATTAGTTTTGAAACTGAATAAGACATAGGACTAATCTGTAAACACTGTCAGGGTATCTGAAAAATATGAAGAGTAGGGGTATATTAATACTTACTTCAAAGAACAACTGACATACCTTCAGCATAAATAATGAGAGCCTGTAAATAATATGGCACTTTTTTTCTCAGTTCAGTTTAAATCAGGCTATGCAAAACCAGTGATGAGCAGACATTCTTAAAGATGGGACCAGAGTTAATAGAAATGTTTTGGTTAGTAGGCAAATGCAAGTTCTAAAGAATATGCACCCGAGTTCCATAAAAAAGGGAGCTACAAAGCAATAGCAAGGCATAGAAGGAAGGGCAATGGTTAGAGTTATGAGAAATGTTCTTAGCTGGCTCATGACAGACTGATTCTTTGTGATGGTAGGGAAAAGTAAGTAATACAGGAAACATACTGAAAATATGTCTAATACCCTCCACAAACCCACAAAATATACAGTAACATTCTATAATTCCAGAGAGCATTTCCTGCTAGTGATACTTTCTACCGTTTGATTTATAAAGCAGGACATATTTATGGTTTCTTTTTGGTAGATAGTATAATTAAGCCATATTTAATATAAAAGGTATCAATATGGTCTTTAAACTTTATTTGGTTTTGTGAAGCCAGAGAGCTTTTGAAGATTACTTTTTGTTTTTAACTTTTTTTTGGTGGCTTTTCTTGTTGTCGTTGTTGTTCATTGGTTGGCTAGTTGTTTTTTGGGTTTTTTTTCAGTGTCTTTCCACCATAAAGTAGGTTTGTCTGCATTAAGTGTCTTCCAGAAACTTTCTTTCCAAACTCAGAGAAATAAGAACTAAAATGGAACAATAGCCATTGGGAAACAAGGTTTTGTAAAAGAGGAAGGCAGTGTAAACTAATATGAAATAATAAACAGCTAAAGAAAGATTAACTTGCTGTCGAAAATTAGGCATTTCATTCTTCAGATGAGTAAATGTAATATAATTAAGAATTTAGAAAAATGGTCAGATTACTTGATGGGCAGTATTACTGCTATTCCATAGATTTGTTGTGACATGTTTGTTAGTAGAGTTCCTGCAACAATTTCTATCATTATTTGCTAATAATTATTTGTTAAGGTTAGGCCATCTGGAGTTACAATCTTAGTTTAAGTGTTTATTCCCTTATCCTACCCTTTTCCTTTCACTTTGTATTGCTTTCTAAATATTTTTAAAAAATCATTATTTTGTTTTTATTATTATTGTGACTTAAAGTAATTATATAACTTTATATACTAATCATTACATATAATATTATTATAATAACTATATGTTGTTATTATATATGATATTATTATAATTCTTATTTATTATCTACAACTTCATTCTGCATTTTCTTTATCCAGGACACCTTCCATGATCATGTAGTCCAACTAAACTGCCAAAGAACTGACAGAAAACACAGAAGCTGAGTGTTTCCACTGCTTCAAAACAGGACAATATTCAGGTTTTGAACAGAACAGGTTTTAGACTGCTCTGTCCCTCCTTACATCCCTCTAGTCTTCCAGTCTTCCACCATCTACCATCTCTTCTGCCACAACTTCTTCCACATGATTTCTTCCTTCTATCTTCATTTTTCACTATTCTTAAAAAAACCAAACCAAAACAACACAACCCCACCAAAACCCAAAAACCAACTTGTCTTAGCCAGGTAAATCCATTTTCTTTGTGACACAGCTGTGGTATAACTACAATGTTTTAACAAATCTGATGCTACATGTTAGGTAGGTCTTACAGTGAATGGTCAGGTCTGTGTCTGTCATTCCAGCAGAGAGGTCACAAAAAAGAGATAGCACTAGAAACAGTACATTCTCTTTACACTTGTGCTGTGCTCTTCTTTCTTTCTTTCTATGTGTATTGTTCTTTTGTTTTGAGGAAAATATATTTTCAGGAAGGAGAACAACAGCAATAGTAATAACAACAGAAGCTTCTTCCTGAAAGAATCACAGGACAGACTATCACATGTCTCTTCCTTCAAAGAAAGAAGAAATAATAGCTATTATTAAAATGGAGACCTTCCTTTACTGCTGTACACTCCAAAATTGTTAGCTATTCCCACCCACTGTTCTAAGAAAGGCAGACAACATTTTTTAATAACAAAGATTTCCCCCTCCACAACAAAAAATGGGGTCTTGAGTTTTGTTTTACTGTTTAATATAGAAAAAGTAATATGTTTTTATTTTTGCTCTGTGTCATTTATTCCATGATGCTGAAAATGCTGCTGGTGGAAATATATTTTCAAGACTGTGTTCAAGATACCTATTATAGGAAAGAACCAGGAATTTCCTTGTAGTACAAAACTCAAAATCAAGTAGAAAATGCCAGTCAACTGTTGAGAATAATAGATTTGTGGATTAAGATACCAAAGGCAATAAAATCTCAAGCTAAACAAATTAAGTCACTGCTTGTTTATTTCTCATAATAAACACCGTATAAAGTAACCTAGGTGAATCTGTAACTTTGATTAATAGCCCTTAGAATGTCAGACAGTTAAAGTGGGAAATGTGATATATGTGTCAGGAGCAAAGTTTTCTGTCAACAAATAATGACATTCCCAAGAAACCAGGAGCTGTGTAACACCAGAACTATTGAAGCCTGAAGACCTGGGTGATGGGAGTTGAGCATTTTGAGTAATTGAGCCATTTATAATATGAATCAAGCAAGATTTAAGACACTGGACCACTCAAAAAGTTGCTGACCATGAACAGTACGAATCAAGCTCCTCAGACAGCTTGAATACTTAGTTAATAACTCACAGTACACATATGGTACCTACAGGAACCAAATACTCTGAGTACGAGATGTTTTCAAAATGAGTTGTGCGCTTTGTGCTTGCATAAGTAATTAATATAGACAAATAGAAGTGGATCTGTGGAGTGATACAGCTAGTGTTGAGGGCCTGACATTCACACCTGAGATATTTCATGATTTTTTTTAACTTCAGATTAATCTGACCTCATGGAGAGCCTGCCCATATGTGGCTAGAATAGATTAGACGTACTCCAGAAGCACACTATCAATTTAGTTTCATACATAAAAGCAATCTAATTCTAAGATAATTTCAGCAATTCCATTGAATTTAGCTAGCTCCTACTGCTAACTGAGGTAACTGGTAATCTAGAAAACACAGTTTTCTTCCTTGCATTAGCATGAGCAATGCATAGATGTAATATCTCCTGCTTTCTGAAAACAGACACAGACAGTTGCCACATGTGTAGATTATGTGATATTAACATCACAGCAATCAAGGATCAAGACCTAAAAATGACAAAAAATCTTATTGTTCTATCCCACACAGGTATTGGTCTTCTCAGGCCTAAAAAGAGTTATATAATATCTGATCTCACCTCTGAAGTCCAAGACATGAAAAATACAAAGGAGAAGACCTTACTTGGGGATACAGGATGTGTTAAACACTGTGCTTTCTTAATTATTTTAACAGGAGTAATAGGCAACCTCCCTAGTGGTGTTTACCATTTGGGAAAAAAATGCATTCATAAGCACGCATTAGCCTACCAGGGATTGCTCATGTTTTAAGCAAAGACAGTGTCCAGATGAAAGCATAATGAATTTTGGCATCTCTCATTCACTCTGTCTCACTTCAAGAAAGTAGACTGAAAAGTAAAGAACAGAGAAAATGTTCTCTTTCCTCTTTTCAACCTAGTTTACTATGAGCAGATTAAAGCTATGTCACATTAGTCATGGTAGTAGGTTATTTGTATGAGTGACATTTATACTACTGTGTAGCATTAGTCATGGCATTCAGTTATCACTACCAAGTCTGCTATTTTCATTTACCCAGGATTCCGGTTCAGTTCTCTGTAAAGGTGATTCCTCTTTTTTTTTCCAATGGAGAATATTGTAAAACTTTGCTCATTTTCTAGTGGGATGTTATGACATAGGGCTCTGCTTTTAGCCATGAGGTGGTTACAGGAATTTCCCTTGAAAGCAGTGGAGATTAAAGGTACAGAGAGACAGATGGCACAGGCAGAATAGATGTCTCATGATACAGAGAATTAAATCAAGCACCTTATTTTAATTCTTCACTAGTGTTCAGACAATAAAATTAACCGAGTCCACATTGGCTCAAAGTCTACAGAATTGCGGGTAAAATGGATTCAGGAGATTTCTTGTTTTCACACTAAATAGGTAATCATGTCAATATTTTTAAAATTTAAATTTGAAATTTTAAAAACATTGCTCTAGTAGAGAAGGAAATGAAGTGAAATCCATTTTTCCTGAAATGAGTACTTAATTAAAGTAACTGGAGACAAGTAAACACCATTAAAGACAAAAAAAAAAAAAAAAAAAAAAAAAAAAAAGAGAGAGAGAGAGAGAAAGATGATCCATTCCAAATTAATTAAACAACTACTCCCATGACATATAGGGAACTAAGAAAATGCCAAATTGCCTACATTCATCAAATCCATTTTTAATTTTTTTTTTTTTTTAATTTCTAATATATCTACTTATGGTAACATCCTCTGCATCAGCAGCATCTCTTATAAAAAAGCAGTAAGCATATTCCCTGTTTTTTTACAGTCCAGAAGATTTATGCACAAATGAAGACAGCTGGAGCTGGATTCCAGAAAATCCTAGTCACAGGGAACTTGGCTTCCTCATCCTCCACAGGCCTTTAATGCGCACCAGCCACTGGACTGAAGGCATGCTCTTCTATTTCTACCAGGGCTTGGTCATCATATTCCCAGGAACTGGACCATCAGACCAAGTACTTATACATTGTAAGAACAGGGGAACTAGGCTCTTTTTTTCTAAACTGACACAAATTCCTGGCTGTACAGTGTCTGCACTCTTTGCTAATAGCAAGAACATCCACAGTTATAACAGATACTGATTAACAAGGTGGTAATAGACACCAATTTTCAGGCTCTAATTCAATCTCATTTCCTCATATGTTTTTTTTTTTTCCCTCTCTATTTGTGCCCGTGCCTTTTTCACTTCAGAGTGCTGCCCTTGTGGTCAAAGTGAATAACTTTCAGAAGAGGGATCCAAATATTGTAAAATGCAAACTGAAGAACTGGAAACAAAAAAAATAGAAAAAGAAAACCTTAGTCTTGTTTATTTTACAGTAAACAGAACTCAATACACATCATAACTTCAGGGGTTTTTTTTTTTCACGTAAATATGACACTATTTTTTGTGAAATATTACAAGACTCAAAATACACTTGAGGGCATTGATTTCAATAGGAAATAGTCACGTATCAGGCTTTTATTAGCAATCTTTCTGTTCAATAAATGGAACAATAAATGCAGAAACTAGGACATCTAGCAGATGGGTACATTGTGGAAAGTCCTTAAAATCAACTCATGTTGCATATTTCATTGAGACCTTTTCTATTTATACCTTTCCCCAAATGATATTAGCTTTAGAGAAGAAATGTCATGCTTTCCTTTGTCATTTAAACCTCCATGACCCTGTTCTATCCTTAGATAAGAAGAATATAAAGAAAATTGGAGGAACATGAATTGAGTGTCAGAAAAGAAATACTTCCATTGCCTGAACATGCAAAAGAGACACTCTGTGGTGTCGTATAATTAAAAAGAAAATTCTTTCCAGATCCAGCTGCATTTGTCTATGCTTTTAAAATACAAATTCTGTCTTTATCCCTAAAATTACTTTTTTTTTTCTTGATTCTTGTTCAAGATGCAGGTTGCATTTTGAGTGTATGATAGCACATAGGAAAAATGTCAGACACAATTTATGCATAAGATGAAGAGACAGGTCATTCAAAAATACACTAAACATTACTTGAGATATTTAGTGAAGAGATTAAATCCTGTTCTACTGTTTTGTTTCTCTATTCTCCTTTTTTTTAGTATCATTATTTTATTTTGCTATTTAGGAAAACATTTCAATATGTCCCTGGAGTTCACATCCAACTTTCATGCTTCTTTCCTGCTCTAGACTTGAATCCTCCCAGCAGTTATTTTAGTACACTGCCTACTGAGGAACTGAAGAGAAAGAATTGGGGCTACAATTTTTAAGCTTACAACTCTGTTACTCTTGCATTTTTTACATAATCATTATGGTTTCTTTTTACCTAATTACCTGATCACTTTTTACTTCCACCTCATCCTTAAACTTTTTCTTCCACTCTTCTCCCTATTATATAAAAAAAACCATGATAATTTTGCAATAATTTTACTGTGCTTGGTTTAGAACATCCTTGTCTTATCTATTCTCTAACTACACAACCTTGAGAAAATGTAAAGGACGGACTGGCAAAAGTATTGTATTTCTAATGTCAACATAACCTCTCCTCAGCATTTTCATAAGAAGTTCTACCAATGCAGATGTATTTTTCTTTTTTTTCCTACATTTTCTTCTCTATCTTCACAGAACACAGGACTGCTGTCTTTTTTCATCTGTCATGGTTTAACCCCAGCTGGCAGCTAAGCACCACTCAGTTGCTCACTCACCCTACCCCTGCCCCCCAGTGGGATGGGGAAGAGAATTGGGAAAAAAAAGTAAAATCTGTGGGTTGAGATAAAGACAGTTTAATAAAACAGCAGAGGAAAATAATAACAATAATAGTAATAATAACAATAACAGAAACAACAATAAAAGAATATATAAAACAAGTGGTGTACAGTGCAAAAGCTCACCACCCACTGACTGATGCCCATCCTGTCCCCAAGCAGCAATTGCTGTCCCCCAGCCAACTCCCCCAAGTTTATATCCTGAGCATGACATCATATGGTCTGAAATAGCCCTTTGGCCAGCTGGGATCAGCTGCCCTGGCTGTGCTCCCTCCCAGCTTCTTGTGCACCTGGCAGGGCATGGGAAGCTGAAAAAGTCCTTGACTGGTGCAAGCACTACTTAGTAACAAATAAAACATCGGTGTGCTATCAACATTCTGCTCACAATAAATCCAAAACACAGCACTATGCCAGCTACTAGGAAGAAAATTAACTCTATTGCAGCCAAACTCATGACACCATCACATATTTGTCACCCTTTTTCTGATTTCTCTCTTTGGAGTCTTCCCAGACATACCAGTGCTTACCTATTTCTTCCAGATTTACCCTGTAAGTCTTTCTTGCTTTTGCTACAGGTATGCTACGGCACTTTGTCTCTCAGAAAATGCTATGCTGCATCTCAACTTTACTGCATAGACCTAAGGGCAGGTGAGAGGAGAAGCAACACTAATCAGTCTGTTTCATATCGTGCAGGCATAGGAAGCCTGTTAAGCTGCTGGTGGTGTTCACAGGCAAAGGTGAATCTGTTAATGACGTGCCCCCACAGGTACCTAAGAGTTGCCTGGGAACAGAAGAGGAGAGGGGAGAGGACACATAACTAAAAAGAAGCTTCCAAACTCAGCTTGCTTCCTGAAAATGTTGTCAAGAAATGACTTGTGAGGGATGAAGAGCAGAAAATTCAAAGCGAATAATTCACTGCTGAATTCACTCTTCGGGTTTGTCTTAGTTCTTGTAGCCTTTTATGTTACGTCTTGAAGTTATTAGTTGCCGAATTTGTTGTTGTTTGGTTTGTTCTCAACATATTGTACCATATTTCACTGTACTCACTTGAGATGTGATTTGTGTTACATTAGTTGTGATCACTTGTCAGTGTTAATTATAGGTGTTCAGAATATGAACAAACCAAAGAAGCCATGAGCATTTATGAAAATGACAAGATTTAAGAAAATTAATATTTAGGTACATGACAAGATTTAAGAAAAAAAAATCACATGACAAGATTTAGTAAAGTTCATATTTAGGCGCAATAGAAGAATGTTAAAGACTTTCTTCTGATATAAAAACATTTTGATCTCTGTACATTAACTAGACCACTGTATGATTTATTGGTTAGGCGAATTGTATACCCATATTCACTTATAACTGGTATATATCCATTTATGTTGTTAGATATAAAGGCTAGGATTCCTATTACCTAGGTTTAGCCTTCCAAAGAAGCTAAGCAAACAGTCTGAGATACTCATATCTCTATCATGAATGGAGAGAAAAAACAGATGGATTATCCCAAAGACGTTAGACAGCTATCTTTCCACAAAATCAACATGATGGCTCAGGCACTGCAGATAATCCACATTAAGGTCAGATTTCTTTTACCATCCAAACAAAAATTATTCTGGAAAAGAAATGCTTCTTTAGGCAAAAGTGGCATTTCTGGAGTAAGGTTTATTATGTCTTTTCAGGTTTGTTTTTGGTTTTGGTTTTTTTGTTTGTTTGTTTGTTTTTTAAATTTATTGCAATATAAAACAGAGGATTTAATGTTTTTACCTATTTAATAGAACAGCTACTGAATTTTCTTTGATTGCTTGCTGGAAGACTATGTGTGGAAATAGTGGAGTCCTGTGGTACTCCTGTAAAGACTGCAGCAATATAAGTAGTTTGGAAAGAGGTACATCTAAAACAAAGATCAGACGGGTATATATATAATAAGACATCTATTTTTCATTCTTTCCTTTGTTTCTCTTTTTTTTGAAAGTATAGTCAAGCAGTTTGCACTCAACAATGTGTATTCTCGTATTTTTAAAATAAATATTTAAGTAACATAAAGTAAAATATAAATAGTGAACAAATTATAATTGTCATTTAAATTCAGTACATGCACAAGCATAATACATAACTATCAAACCCAATGTTTTCTAATTACCCAGGAGTCCAGAGTGGACCGTTTACTTAATTTACTTTTAATCACTTTATTTTGTATTTTCTCAGCTGTATATGCAAATGACATACACAATGTCACCTCTGGCATAGATGTGGGTGAAAGAAGGAAAACTATTTAATTGATTAAACTATTAATTGATTAAATGGAGAACCTAGAGCTAGATTAAAGAAAAGATAGAAGTATACTGAGCATATTTAAAATAAGAAAAAAAATCTACGATACAAAAAAATCCTTTCTAAAATGTTATTGCGAGAATAAAGAAAGATAAAACTTCTTGACAATATGCAACACATCCATAATACCGGAAAAGAAGGAATTGATCTAGTTAATAATTTAAGAAATAACTACCCAAATACAGAAAAAGTAATTTATACACATAAAATAAATATGTTTATTTTAGAAGCTTGGTGCCTTTTCCTAAGGAGAACCTAATTTATTTCATTTAGTATAAAAATAAAAATCTCAACCCTGTTTTTGCTTTTCTCCTTCTTGCTTCATTTAGGAATTAAACAATTTTCTCTTCAGTTTGCACAGCACAGAGCATAGGAAAGAGACTGTATGAATCAAGACAACTATTTAGAATATGAATTCTCCTGGTGAAAAAATGAGTTATGATGAAGAATACAATGATCAATTACTTTTCTTATTGTGGTGTAAATAGAATTAAAAAAAAAAAATCAACAAACGGTATATGAGGAAACCAACATTCAGATCATATTCTTATTTTGGGTCACACTTAGACATGTGTTAAGTTAGAATGAAATTGCATCATGGCTTTAATGCTAACCATGAATTATCTTCAGAATAATGACTTCGTTACAGCTCTGTATGTATTTACTCTTTTTTCCAGGAATTAGAGTTTTATTGAAAGCTAAAAAAAAAGTGTTTTAATCCCTGATTATAAATTATTATTAATATATTTAGCTGAACATAGCCTCTGAGAGACATAACTGAAGTCATACAGACAAATATGTATTAAGATGTGATGAAAATCTTCTGATGAGACAAGATTAGTAATGTCTGTTTCCATCATTGACAGGATTTTAAACTCATAAATAAGCAGTCAAAACCTGCCTAAATGCTTATAATGATATTTAACTATTTTCATATGTATTTTAGCTGAAGGGAAATATTATGAAAAAATGAAGACTTTTTCCAAAAGAGAAGTTGGACAGCTTACAACTTGACAAGATTTAAAATATTTCACTGTTAAAAACCAAAGAAACAGTTTGGTAAACTACCAATTACTTAACATACCTTTGAGAATATCAGCTGGACTCACTTTGAAATTTTCTAAGAAATATGTCAGAAATAGAAAATTATACATACCATTAGAAGGAGAAACTGCTGATAGGGTCCTTGGGGTTATAATGGACAGAAAATTATATGACCTTAACTTGAGCAGTCTGTAACTGCAATAAAGAGGGCAGTGCAATATGGGTGGTTGATATCTTGAAAAAAGCTCTGTCATTCTACTTAATGGTATCAAAATCATAATCTGTAGAAGACTTGAAACACATCAGGAGACCAGACTGAAACCAGCTTAATTGGCATTAAGTGCTGAAACGATCATGATTGGCAAAGGAAACAAGACACTATCTGAATTGTGTTTTATACATCTAAATGCATGTAGATGTGTGTGTGTATTTATATGTGTATATGTGTGCATTTGTGCATGAATATGTCTGTGTCAGAGGGAAATAAAACAGGTGAAACACTGCAAAATCATTTCTGAACTGTCTTGTGCATTGTGTCTAGCTTGTCTATAATAAAGGAGAGACTTTAAATTTGGACAGTCTGTTTAGCTGCATAAGAATTCTGGTTTTTTAATTGGAAGATGATGGTCTTACTGCTAGAAAGAAAACATCAGAGGATTGTCAGATATCTCAGCATGCCTGTTGACTTCACTGATTTCAAGACGAGTTGATACAATGAGTTCTTTGATGTGGAGCTCAAAGCAGATAGATTGTATCACTCCCATTTTTTTATTTTTTTTTTATTTACTCAAAAAAATCCAGTTATATTTTTATTTCCTGTAGCAAACAAATGTATTAAAGCACACAGATATCAAGATAACCATTAAGTAAGAAGCTGACTGGATTTATCCCCTCGGACAAATTAAGATGTTCTGTAACCTACAGAACATCCCATGGATACAAACAGCTCCACTTTGGAATGCAAAGTCAGTCTGTTCCATGTTCTTCCAAAGTCATGGTATGGTAAATGGCTGATCATGTAATAAATGTGGATGTTTTGGAAATATTCCCAACACAGCAAGAAAATAAACACTTTGGATAGCAGAGAAAAAATATTTTTAAACATATTAAGCTCTTATGCAGTCAGAAACAGAAAAATAGAAAGGCAGAAGAACTGTGAGTCGCTACATGCAAGAATTCCATATAAATCAAACTGGTGCTGGAATTTGTGCATTTTTATGTTAAGTCCATTGCAGGAACTTTGTTTCATTGAGTTTTTTGAATTCAGGTGAGTAAAATGGTCCTGGAAGTCCCTAACACGTTAATGTAACAATGAAGTTAATCTTAAATTGAACATTTAGAAAAAGCAAGATGGCAAGCCTAGAGCACTTTGGTGAAAAAGTTTTGAAGTTACATGCCTCTCCTGTCATGAATTATTGCTTTTTGCCTCATTTTTTAATTATTGTATTTTGCACATTCCTAGGACTGGAAAGCCAGAAAGGTGACAGGTGAATGCAGAATGTAGAATGTACAAATGAAAAAAAAATTAAATGAGAAATTAGTAAGCATCATGACCTGCTTTGTACTCAGTTTCTTATTTGTATGGGGTCATATATATTTCAAGTCCTAAAAGCTGTAAAACAGAACTGTGTTTACAAGTATATTTTAAATGGTGAGATAATATTAGATCATGAATCACTTTCTAAAAGTGTAGTTAGCCTTTACTAATCTAAATTCTTTGACATGTACACCTTTTTTTTTTTTTTTTTTTTTAAGAGAGGAAAACTCTCAGGCTCTTCTTAAAATGGAAGAAAAAGAACACTTGAAGAATATGGTCATTTCTTCTAAACATCTGGCTTAGAGTAGACTGAACATTCTTTTGTTTCATATATTGAAAAAAAACTCAGTAGAATTTTGACACACCTTTTCCTTATGCAAATATAGTTATGTTTATTTATAGCAATAGACTTATGTGGATGAAGCTGTTGCCACACATAATGCTGTGGATATGTGGTGGCAATAATATGCTTTATTCTTACTGAAAAGATCTCATTTTTTTTACAGCAATATCATATCTATGTCAGTTGGCATGGTAGTCATAATTTACCTTACCTGGTGTAGAGTAGACATAAGAAAGACACTCTTTACTATGAGAGTGGTGAGGCACAGGAACAGGTTGCCTAGAGAAGCTGTGGAGGCTCTGTCATTGGAAGTGTTGAAGGTCAGGTTGGATGTGGTTTTGAACAACCTGATCTAGTGAAAGAGATCTCTGCCCATGGCAGGGGGTTGTACTAGGTGATCTTTGAAGGTCATTTCCATTCCAAACCGTTCTGTGAGTCTGTCATTTTAGCTTTATCATTTCCTGCGTCATAGTAGGTGTATTTTATTATTTTCTACATTTTTTTCCCAAAGTGGGCTGTGCTGGTTTTGGCTGGGATAGAGTTAATTTTTTCATAGTAGATAGTATGAAAATGTGTTCTGGTTTTGTGCTGAAAACAGTGTTGATAATTCAGGGATGTTTTAGTAATTGCTGAGCCTTGCCAGTGAGTAGGCTGGGGGTGCACAAAATGTTGAGAGGAGACACAGCTGGGACAGCTGACCCCAACTGACCAGAGGGATATTCCACATCATATGACATCATGCTCAGCATATAAACTAGGGGGAAAGGTGGATGTGGGCCACTGCTCAGGGGCAGGCTGGGCGTCACTCAGTGGATTGTGAGCAATTGTTTTCATTTGAACCACTTGCTTTTCTTGGGGTTTATTTGTCTCTCTTTTCATTATTTCCCTTTTCATTCCTTCTTCTTCTTCTTCTTCTTCTTCTTCTTCTTCTTCTGTTTTATGTTTTATGTTTATGGTTTATGGTTTATGGTTTATGGTTTATGGTTTATGTATGTTTTATGTTTTATTTTATTTTAATTATTAAACTGTTCTTATCTGAAACCCATGAGTTTTCTCACTTTTTCTGTTCTGATTCTCTCCCCTATCTTACTAGGGGGCGAGTGAGCAACTGGCTGTGTGGTATTGAGTTACCAGCTGTGGTTAAACGATGACACAGGCATATTGTATTACATAACCTGCTGTTCAGGGTAATACTTGCAAACTCACAGTCATTTTTTAAAAATGCACAGATGTTCCATGGCTTGTGTACAACTGTTGAACTTATATCATTAGAATAGCTTATATCATATACTGTCTTTTCTTATTCAGATAGAATGCAAATATCTCAAAGCCAGCTGATTTATGCATTTGTCAGTATCAGTGCTCATTTTCAATCCCCTGCTAAGAATATTTACCATGTGATATTTCCAATTAGAAACTTTTTCTTAAATTCTATTATTTAGTTTCTAATATGGTGTATTTACAGACCAAGTGATGCTTTATGCCTTTGTCTAGTAGGTGTATTCTTTCTTATTGCTCCTTTGCTGACAGCTGCAGCAATCCTGGCAAGCAATTACAGAGCACATTTAATTAAAATAATCAGGATTTGTAGACATGCAGTATCTGATGGGACAGCAGCATGAATGCTCTTTGTGGGATTCCCTGACATATGCAAGGTCTGCTACTTCCAAACTGGTTTGAGTACTTAAAAAAAAAATCTCATTTTTGATGTATTCAATACGTATTTTTGCTTAGTTTTCCTAAGTTTCTGTATTCACTTACACTGACTCTACCTTGTACTGGCTTACAGATTCATTCATCTCTCAAACTAACTTTTTTTCTCTAGGGTTTCAAGAACAATAGAGAACTTTTTCTTGAAATATTTATTTTAACCTGAGATCTGGATTAGGAATAAGTGCAATGGAGCCACAGGACTATACCTCTTTGTGCACCCAAGAGACATGCTGCTCTGGCAATTGTTCAAGCTTGTGTAGTAAATGAGGTTACTTTTTACAATCACTCTCATCTTTGCCTACTTATTGCTGTAGAACTTAGAAAGTCAATAATGCATGAGGCAGAGAATTGCGGGAACAGAAAAACTGTCATGGGTACATTGGAAATCCAAATGGACACGACCCATACATAAAGAGCCATAGATGCAGAAGTTCTCACCCAGAACCTTTTGCTCATGGGTTGTCAAGCTGACCTGTACATGTTAACCAAATCCAAAGCACTCAAGTATTATTAAGCTGCTTCTTCTACATGTTCATACTGACACTCTATAGTCACTTTAATGCATTATGTTAATGGTAAACATTACTGTATTGCTCACTGTTCTATACAACAGTGCCTGCAACTTTTAGATATCTAACAAGGTAGGCTTCAAGGTGTCCAGAAACAGGATAGCTTTTTGCACAAAGTATCCATCAGTATCAGGTTTCTTATATACAGGAAATGTCAATTTTTCACTTTTCACAGTGAAGATCTTTAATGTAGCAAAACTTGTGAAAACTTGTTACAGCCTTGGGCTTTCAAGTTTGAGAAATTTATATCCGTTCTGCAGCTTTTGCATGCCACAGTTCCTGGCTTTATAGAATTGTGTGTTTTCAAGAACAATGTTCCAAACCTGGTTTATTTGTGTTGTGTTAACCAGTTACCTTATATAGACAATGATATCCTGGCCTTCAGGACTAACAAAATCATATTCATTGCTGAATGCTGAAGATAATTGTTGCCCACTTATTAACGTAGAGAGGATGAATATGTAGATTCAGGTATAACTAATTTATAGCAGCCTCAAAGAAAATGTCTGCACAACTCACGTTGATGTCTTTTTAGCTCATGTTAGATCTTAGCTTTAAAATACTTCATTTGAAGAATGTTTGTTAGCTGAATAGCCTTTATAGTCCAGGGATTATCAAGACTGAAAACTTTCTAGATGCAAGGTAAAAATGCAAGCAATTTGCCATGCTCAGCGTTGTGTTTATCATACATAAATTACAGAGGGTAACACTGTCCTGGTTATGTCTTTATGCATTTCATTCTCATGAAAAACCTTTCTGTAAAGCATACCATGTAATGGGTCTCTTGTAGAGCTGTGTGCAGTTTGATGATATGTTTTATGTTCATTTACTTTGGGCATTAGGAAGAACTGAACTGAGGCGTTCACACGAAACACGGATTCCCCGGTAGATTTGTCTTAGAACGATTGTGTGTCTGCTGAGCATTTCAGACTTGTCATTTTAGTGGCCAGGAAGTGGTCCAGGAGGACAGCTTTCCAACATCTAGGAGGCTGGCAAAATCAAAGCTCTCATTAGGCCAAGCTTTTCACTGGGGGGATGAATAGATGTTGGCATTGTTTGCCTTTTCTACTGCAATGTGATTACAAAAATATTTGTGTTATGTGCCTCATCTGGCTATTGACTGGTTGGTACAGCTCATCTGTGGAGGAAAAAAAAAAAAAAGAAAATATTTCAGTTTTTCCAGTTCTAAAGGCATTGCTGCTGAAAACATACTGCCAAAACATAACAATTTGGGGGCAAAGCATTTCCGAAACAAATCTGTTAGTCTCTCTGCTTCTCTTTATTTATATGAGGGATTCAGCTGGTGACAACAGCAGTACAGGTTCATTGGATCTGCCATAAAGGCCTTCAAGGCCTCTTCAAGTGAAACATTTCTTTTCCACATATTGATTTTATGTTTAATGTGTTTATCCTGTCCCTATAGATAAAATTTATAATTACATAAGCTTTTTCATGTTTTCAAAGTCATATTTACTTCCTCATGCACGTCTCATGTCTCATACATGAAGAACCTTATATTTCACATTGCACTTAAGTACTTCAATAAACACTAATACAGATCTAAGTATGGTGCATTTAGAACAGTTTTAGAAAAAGAAGAAAGAAAATAACTGTGATGTTAACTGAGTGAAAAAATACATTCTACTTCATATGCTGTTACTTTTAGACCTGTTATAAATGTCTTGGAGGTCAGGAAAACCAATTAGCAAGAGGTTAGCATGGGTTTCCACCAAATAACTTTCCTTTAATCTCCTACCAATGCACGATACTTTGTCAGATTATTCAATAAAATAAGTAAAAAGTAGGTTTTCTAAAGCTCTAATAGTCTGGATTTTCAAGATAATTGGTATGATAATAGACGTTATAAGTCATTATTTTGTTCTTTTTGCATCACTGTTGCACTAAACTGTTTTAATGTTAAGGTGAAAAGATGTAATCTAAAATTATTAAAGAAGCTTATTTGTCAAGACTGGCTTCACCTGTGTATACCAAATGCTGAAGTCAGGAATGAGAGCTTTAGGTGACCATCAGAGTCTATTAACATTGTAGATTGTTGTACAGCTCTTTTTATACTGATAGATTAAGGCTATTACATAACCTTAGTAAAGTTGAACGATGAATCACAACTGATATTCCAAAAGAAGCATTTTTCTTATAAATAAATATCTCCTTGCTTTTTAGGAGTAGAAGAAGAAAATCCTGCACCATCATTTTTCACCTTCATTTGTAGACAATTATTTGATACACTAGCATTAGCTTAAGGACTAATTTCATTCCCTAAACAGATGGAAATCAACATCAACAGTATTACTTTAATGCAAAAATATTTCTGTTGTCTTCACATTTTAAGGCAAAACTGTACGGTAAAATCCACCTCCATTTTAACATCAAATTTTGCTTATGTCTGAATTACATTTGACTCTTCTGATCAGAGGCAGCCTGAAACATGAGAGTGGAAATAGCTGAGATCTGCAAGTATGGGGAACTCATGTAGCCTTTGTACAGCAGTCTCTAGCTTCCAAATCAAATGGGGTTCTCACTAAAACATTAAAATAAATAAATAAAAAGTTTTATACTACTTTCTGACATATAGCTATGAGTTCACACTGAAACAGGACTCTTAGTTTCACATTTTTACACTGTATGACAACTTCATATCTCACTCACTGTAGCAGTATCACTCAGATTTGACACTTAGGCAGAAAATTCAATTCAGACACCTGATTACAAACCAAATCTCACCAAACTTTTTTGCATAAACCTCTTTCCTAGCCAATTTCACAGCCCTATGTTTCAACTAGGCTGTTGCCATCTAATTTTCTGTGATCATCTTACTCAGCTATTACAACACCTTTTTCTGCATGAAAATAATGATGAGTACAAACTCATACTGTGGATCTATACTTACAAAACCACTGTAAAATGTATTGTCTTATATATTGTTAGACCATATTCGCCTTTATCCTCATTCCCAACTCTCTGTCCTACACAATGATAATTATATGCTTCATGGCTCCACACTGAAGGCCAGCTTCCTCATTTAAACCAGGATGTCAGCCACCAGTTAGGCAGATTGCACTGCTGGGTGACACACTTAAAAATATACTCAGCACCAAATTTCCTAGACAGATCTGACCTGTTCTTACACCACATTGCATGAGGTCACCTTTCTGAGGAAAACCGATTTCAGATAACAACTGCTCTGTTTTTTTAGGTGGCTGTAATTTAGGTTTAAGTATGTAAAAGGTAGGTCTAAAAAGCAAATGAAGTTAGATGACATCTAAACGGTCCTCCATGGTCAAAAAAACAACAGAGCAGAAAGGATGAAGAGATCATCCCTTCTTCAACTCCAGAAATGAAGTGTATCATCCTTTGGGAGTGTCTGTCTCTTGCACTAACTGTTAAAGAAACTTGGATGTTATATTACCTATTCATTTTTAATTTTCAGAAGCAACCTGATTCATACATAACAATTATTTGACATACATTAGCATTAATAAATAAATAAATAGATTAATTTTGATGATGTTGTACAAACCAGGGGAGGTGCGACATTAAAGCGTAGACTTATGACTTTCATATACCTCCAGATTTCTTTTATAGTGTTGTAGACATTATCACTAAGGCATTAAGCACTGTGGTGCTGAACTCTGAATTCAGTCTTTCCTAAACATCACTGACAGCATTTTACTATTTAGCTACTGTTTGATGAATGGTTGATTATTTTCCATTTATTCATTATTTAATTTAGGTTTTATTGCAAGGATGTGAGTATTTTGCTACTGCACAGAACCCAAAATACAAATAATGATAAGACATTATGTGAAAGTTTAATATGACAACTGCTATGTTTCATAAACTCTAACTTGACATATATAGAGACATTTGAAGTACTATGTTTTCAGTGATTTATTTTCAACTCTATTCTTCAAAAAACAAACCTGTGTACACTTCCTGAGGACAAAACTCATATTATCCCATTCCTCTGGAAAATGTTTCAGGATATTCTTCACATATCAATGAAGACAGGGTTTATTGGGGAACTTGATAGAGAAAAAAAGATCAAAATGGACTAATGAAGTGCTTTAGCTGTAGGAAATTTCATCTTGGATCAATTTTTTTTCATACTGGCTAATCATAATTGCTTTAGCAACCCACAGTAGATTCAGGTAGATATTTTGATTATTTTGAAGAGAAGGATCAATTAAAATGACATAAAAAATAATTGGTGAAAAGAGAAAACTGTAAAAGTTATTTTTCTGCTGGTTGGAGCTTATTAGTACCATATTGCACTATATTTTGCTTGAACTCAAATTAGACTCTTGATTTCTGACTTGAGGTACAGAGTCAAAGATGCAAAAGTCCATTTGATAGAAAAGATATGTATTGCAATATTTATGCTGCAAAATAAAAAGAAACTATATTTCCTAATTCTTCTTGGAATGTTTCAACTTCCCTGAAGCATTTTTATAATCTAGTCCTTGTTCAAATAATCAGAATAATTAAAAACTCCATCTGTGTAAGATTTTACAATATTGAAGTGTAAAAACTTAAGTTTTAAGCAAATCAACTAAAATAGGCTAGTTATCTGGATTTAACATTTTTAATAGATTTCTGTTCTATATTTAAACAAAATGTTTCATAGTGGGCTGTTATATTTTTGTGTCCAATTCTGAGTTTTCCCAAAGAAGAAGGGGATCTGTTTATATAGATAAAATCTGTATACTGCTTTTAAGAAGTTCAGAAGATCATAAGAAAGAAAAAAAAAAAAAAAAAGGTAGATCTGAGTAAATAGTGTAGTTTTATCCTGGAAAGTTGTTATAGGTTACTTCTGAGACAAATTTTTCTGTATATTTCTGCAGTACTAAATTATTTGACCTTACTTTTGATTTCTTCCATATATCAATCCTTAGGGGCAGGGAAACACTTAGAAAAGTTCCTAAACCGGAAGGTGTCTAACTCAGATGTGTTATATGACTATCGGAGCCCTCAGTTCTGTTATAGTAAATCCAAAATCTTAAGTTGCTGTTAAGTACAGAATAAACCAGTTTAATTTTTCCCTGAATGGATGTTGAACACCATATTAATGAATTACGCCAGAAGGCAGCTTCTGAACTACCCTCTCTCAATTGTTCCTTACCATCATTGTTGAACAATGGACTGCGAGCATCCAAGTGTACTTTTGTTTGCCCTAAAATAAATGAATAGTCCAACACAAATGTGTCAGATACTATTTCTTGTTGCTGCTCTGATACAATTCCATTCACTTAGATCCTATTATTCTGTGCCCTTCATAGGCTTAACGTGTGTGAACAAGTCAAGAATGGGTGCAATTTCAAAATATTAACCTAAAAGTTAACAAATTTTGTTACAATTTATTTTTATTTTATTAGATTTTTATTATCCTTTTATTGTATCTTACACTTTTATACAGATATTCTTTTATCTCTATATTATTTATATTATTATATAATGTTAGTAGATGAAAGAAAAATGAGATACATATTTAGGTAAAATTCATATGTACTCAAAAATTGAAAACATGATGGTCATATGAGCGATGATAACTTGTATAACACATATATGAAGTATACAAATAGCATTTCTTCATCTGCCCTATTGAAAGAATCTAGTACGGTTTATTGAAAGCAGAGTCATTTATGCAACTTTCTTGATTCATGTAAAGCTAAATTTTATCTTCTCAGCTTGTCTCTATTTTCTCAATAGAAAAGCTTTCTAACAATTCTCTTCCTTTTTAATCTTCATTTTAAATATATATTTGTTCTGATACTATATTTCACATATTGTCTTTGACTTAAAGAGTTTTGCAGAATAGGATATGTCTTATGCTTGAGGATATAAGGTTATTATACAATTACAATGAGTTCTGGTGAACTGACTATACTCTTTCC
>NW_009258727.1:6635916-6637307 GCF_000687185.1 Egretta garzetta | reverse complement strand
AACCTGAAAATGGTATTCACTTCTAATTCCACCCCTCCCCTCTGCCGAATTAGCTAATGATCATGTTATTTCAAATTGAGAGGGAAGCATGCATAACCTAACCTAGATGCCTAGACATTATTCCTTTGTGTCAGGATTTCTTGACAAAGGCTCAAAAAAACCCTGCAGAATTTCTTTCTCAGCAAAGTGATTTCTAAGTTGACCATAGCTACTTTTACTTTCTCTCCTTAAAGACAATCAAGTCTTCAGCCTCTAGTGCACACTTAAACTCCCAATTTGAAGTATCATGAACTAAATCAGTTTTCAAATTAAAGCACAAAAGATTTGGAATTCTGCTGAAAATATGGTCATAAAACCAAAAATGTATTTTAAAATAAAATTGCTTGCTTCCAAATTTTCTACACAGAGGATTTTCCTAAAGGACAGACCGCTGTCCTCTCCAGGAAGATTTTAAAATCCTTTGCTGTTGAAGAAGCTGCAGTGAAAGTCAGTTTCTAATCATACCATCCACAATAGGTCAGATGGCTTTGTGAATGTTAGATTGTGAAGGACACCTATTTTCCTTTCCAGTAAAAAAAATGTATCATATGGTACAAAAAAACATGGAGTATGTAGGTGCAGTATGAGTACCTCTGACTTCGGGTTGCTAAGAACTCTTGCCTCATGTAAGATGGGTGTTTTCAAAATGCATTGTTCTTGCAGAGAAATCAGAAATACAGTTACTCCGGGAAGTAAATTCAACAGAAAAAGACTTCTTCCGTCATAGTTCTGGCTTTGAAGTCTTGTTGGTTTTCACATCACATATTATTTCCTGAAACTGAGCCTTGAAGAGAGATCATAGAATCATAGAATCATAGAATCACTTTGGTTGGAAAAGACCTTTGAGATCATTGAGTCCAACCTTTAGCCTAACCCTGACACCCCACCACTAAACCACTAAACCACCATCTATCCTTTTAAATACCTCCAGGGATGAGGACTCGACCACCTCCCTGGGCAGACCATTCCAGAGCCTGACAACCCTTTCGGTGAAGAAGTTTTTCCTAATGTCTAGCCTAAACCTGCCCTGGTGCAGCTTCAAACCATTCCCCCTCATCCTATCATCTGTTACGAGGGAGAAGAGACCGACCCCCACCTCGCTACAACCTCCTTTCAGGTAGTTGTAGAGGGCGATCAGGTCTCCCCTCAGCCTCCTCTTCTCCAGACTAAACAACCCCAGTTCACTCAGCTGCTCCTCGTAAGACTTGTGCTCCAAACCCCTCACATGCTTGGTTGCTCTCCTCTGGACATGCTCCAGCAATGCAACATCCTTCTTGTAGTGAGGGGCCCAAAACTGAACACAGGATTCGAGGGGCGGCCTCACCAGCACCGAGTACAGGGGCACGATCACT
>NW_009258727.1:6632985-6635784 GCF_000687185.1 Egretta garzetta | reverse complement strand
CCCTCAAGCAGATCAACACTGCCACCCAGTTTGGTGTCGTCTGCAAATTTACTGAGGGCACACTCAATCCCCTCATCCAGGTCATTGATAAAGATATTAAACAAGACTGGCCCTAGAACTGAGCCCTGGGGGACACCACTTGTGAATTTAGCTCCATTCACCATGACTCTCTGGGCTTGGCCATCTAGCCAGTTTTTAACCCAGCGAAGAGTATATCCATCTAGGCCATGAACTGCCAGTTTCTCCAGGAGAATGCTATGGGAGACTGTGTCGAAGGCTTTGCTGAAGTCCAGGTATACAACATCCACAGCCTTTCCCTCATCTACCAGGCGGGTCACCTGGTTGTAGAAGGAAATCAGGTTGGTTAGGCAAGACCTGCCTTTCATGAACCCATGCTGACTGGGCCTGATCCCCTGATTGTCCTCACTCAAGATGAACCTATATGTTCTATATTATTTACTATGGAGACTTTATCAGTATACTAAGAATAGTCAAAGTTTGACTTTGATTATGTCTTGTAAATCCATCTAGGTTATAATAACTTGTTTAGCTCTTCCCCTCAGAATTGTATCTAAAGAGTACTACAGTGAATTGGAGTACAGGGACATAGGTAAAAACTGAGCAAAGCAAAGCTGACTGTGAGAAATGCAGGTCTAAAAGTGAAAAAAAGATAAGAGTTTTCTGATCAAATGTACTGTGTTTTTAAAACTTAATCCCACTTCCATATCAAAAATAGAGAAGTTCATTTCCTTTAGGAAAGGAACTCTAGTAAAAAAAAAACTTAGGGAAACCAAAAGTGTATATTTTTTTTATTTACAAACTACTTTATGCCTTTTTTTTCAACAGACCTTTTACCTCCTGCTTTTCCCTCTATCTGCTCAGCCTCTCACTCCTTCAGTTCCCAAAGTCAGGTTTAGTTGTCTGGCTGCCGTCCTGGAATGTTCTTGTAAATCTTACTTTCTCTATACTAAGAGTAAGGAAAATCAACAAGATCTTTCTACATAAATGTATGGGAGAGCTGTAATTTTGATTTTCCTGAAAGAATACTAATTTCAGAGTATTTTTTCTCCAGAAAAAAAAATGTCATCGTTTTTTTATTTGATTTCAAAACACTTGAAATTCTCTTTAACTCTGTGATCGTTTCTCCTTGTATTTTCCAGATTTCATTGTTTTCCTAAGACACAGTTCTCTTAAGGCTTATTGTCTCAGTCCTTCTGTCCTGGTTTTGGCTGGGATAGAGTTAATTTTCTTCATAGTAGCTAGCATAGTGCTGTGCTTTGGATTTAGTACCAGAAGAATGTTGGTAACACACTGATGTTTTTAGTTGTTGCCAAGTAGTGCTCAGACTACTCAAGGACTTTTTGAGCTTCTCCTGCTCGGCCAGGTGCATAACAAGCTGGGAGTACAGCACAGCTAGGATAGCTAACCCAAACTGACCAAAGAGCTATTCCATACCATATAACATCATGCTCGGGGGGAGTTAGTCTGTCGGATGCAGGGAGAGTTATCGCTGCTCGGGGACTATTGCGGCTCAGGGAGTGATCGCGGCTCGGGACAGGCTGGGCATCAGTCAGCAGGTGATGAGCAAGTGCATAGTACATCATTCGTTTTGTATATTCTGTTATCATTCTCATTATTACTATTATTATTATTTTCTTTTATTAAACTGTCTTTCTCTCAGCCCATGGCTATAACCTTTTATTTTCTTCCCGATTCTCTCCCCCATCCCACTGAGGGAGGGGGGAGTGAGCGAGCGGCTGCATGGTGCTTAGTTGCCAGCTGAGTTAAACCATGACACCTTCTTACAGAGGTCTGAATGGCTGACATCCTGGTTTCCAGAAAGTGTACTCCCCAGCTAAAGTTGTCAACCACCTGTGGTTTTTTTGGCAATAATGGTAAACTCAACCAAAGGATGGTACTAACTGTATTCCTCAAGACTTTGGTCCTCTAGTCCAAAGTAATTTATTTTTGGTTTTAAAGGCAAGAACAAAAAAATATGTTTTGAGTATTGGTACTGTAAAGAAATTTTACGTAATTAGATCTGAGATGGCAACAAAGAAATTCAGTCCAGCATAAAAAGAAACACCAAAGCACCTTTAAGGAGAAAACAACTTTAAGTTAACCCCAAAATTATACTGATCCCAGTTCCCTGGGATTTATGACAACTGTTCATTAGTTTGTTCTGTTTGCCTCTGGAAGGTTCTCAGACAGTGGCACTGGCAGACCAAAATAGGCAAGCACAGTACAAAACCCAAAATGATAAAGAACACCAGGGAGGACAGCATGACTTCAGCAAGGCTTTTGACACTGTCTCCCATAACATCGTCATAGGGAAGCTCAGGAAGTGTGGGTTGGATGAGTGGACAGTGAGGTGGATTGAGAACTGGCTGAATGGCAGAGCTCAGAGGGTTCTGATCGGTGGGGCAGAGTCTAGTTGGAGGCCTGTAGCTAGTGGGGTTCCCTAGGGCTCAATACTCATCCCAGTCTTGTTCAGCTTATTCATCAACGACCTGGACGAGGGGACAGAGCATACCCTCAGCAAGTTCGCTGATGACACAAAACTGGGAGGAGTGGCTGATATGCCAGAAGACTGTGCTGCCATTCCGTGGGACCTGGACAGGCTGGAGAGTTGGCCGGAGAGGAACCTGATGAAATTCAACAAGGGCAATTGTCAAGTGCTGCACCTGGGGAGGTTTAACCCCATACACCAGTACAGACTGGGGGCTGACATGCTGGAAAGAAGCTCTGCTGAGAGGGACCTGGGAGTCCTGGTGGATGACAAGCTGACCATGAGCCAGC
>NW_009258727.1:6625697-6632731 GCF_000687185.1 Egretta garzetta | reverse complement strand
GGCAATGGGCACAAACTGAAGCATAAGAGGTTTCAGTTGAATATGAGGAAGAACTTCTTTACCTTGAGGGTGACAGAGCACTGGCACAGGCTGCCCAGGGGGATTGTGGAGTCTCCTTCTCTGGAGATATTCAAAGTCCGCCTGGATGGTGTCCTGTACAACCTGCTCTAGGTGAACCTGCTTTAGCAGGGGAGTTGGACTAGATGATCTCCTGAGGTCCCTTCCAACCCTTGCCTTTCTGTGATTCTGTGATTCTGTGAATATATATAAGCACACGGTCCTCATCTTTAATTGAAAAGGAAAGCAAAAACTATTCATTGGAAAACTGGATTGGAGAAGAGGGGCCGAAAGGAAGGAAAATACCTTTTCCCCAGAGCATATTGTTTGTACGGATGTTAAATGAAATAGGAAAGAGTAAGACACAGCAGGGCAGGGCAGGCAAAACGGGAGAAAAAGGGGGAAAGGGGGGGAAAAGGGGAGGAAAGGGGGTCAAAAGGGGGGGGGGGCAGGAAATGGGAAAAAAGTTGGGGAAATAAAAGAGAAAAAGGGAGAAAGAAAATAAATTGGTTGAATGATATAAAAAATTGTTTATTAGAGAAAAAATATGGCAGTATTAAACAAAACCACAGGGAAAATCCAGGTGACAAACAACAACTTTTGAATTAACTATCTTTTTTTGGTAGTATTTATTCATAAAATCATGGTGGAAAGGTCTTGATGAAGATAATACTCTGCATTATAGTGCAGAGAAAAAGGCATTTCAGTGGTTTTAGATAGAAAATACCATGAGATTGGGAGCAAAGCATTTTATTCATAGGTATTATCTAAAACACTGTCATTTCTGTTCTTTCAGTGACAGAATTTATGTATTGTTCTTAGTCACATTAATAAAGGTAGATGTACACATCATAAGAAAATGTGTTCTTATGAGGTGCTACCTTAGCATAGATACAGTGTGACATTTTTTCTATTGATCAAGTAAAAAAAAAAGACTAAATATGAGTTAAGAGGTGAGAATGAAGTGAAAGGGCCATAGGTTATTGGAAAAAATTAAACAAAAAATTATTTAAAAACCCAGTTTAAAAGCATAATTTGTAGAGTTTTAGGTACTAAGATGAATGGGGTTTACAGCAGTATAAAAATATCAAGGATCTATATGATAAGCCTGTTAACTTAGCAGTGTAATTATATAGCTGAGGAGTGATGAACACAGAGCTTCTACTTTAGAAAGACTGAGACTGTGTGTGAACAGCAAAGAAAGGTTATTTGATATGACCATTATGAGTGAAAGCAACTGAATATAAAAAATTTATATTTACTGGGAAATATTTATCTAGTCATCCTTAAGAAACTTTTTAATGAAGTGAAAATGACAAGAGAGGTCTCCAAAAGTTTTTTTAAAGGACAGTGTTTTCTTAATGCCTACTCTAGGACTCTCTCAGAATAAGTTTAGCATAAATTAAAAAAAATAGTGGATTAATTTAAAAATATAGACTAGAAGGCTTTGTACAGAAAAAAAGAAAATGTTTCCATTTGTCTACAAGATAAATTCATGCCTTGTTAGATGAAGGCAAAAGTCAAGAAGTATCTTAGATATTAGTTTGAAGAAAGAAAAAATATAAAAATCCTACTTTAAAGATTGTTTAGGAATTTTCCACATGGAAAAAAATAATGTAAATATGCTAAACAGTAATATCTTTTCCTTATAAAAAAGACTAGTTAAGGCACTGAGCTAATGAGAGGATGATAAAAGCTAATTTTGAATGAAACCATGCATGAAAAAATGATGTTTGTGTTCTCCATGAAGTGATGGAAAAGAACATTAAAACATCTCCTTGAGCTGAATAAGACATTTTACATTCCTTTGCCCTCCAATACTTGATTTAACAGCACTCTGTACTTGCATAAACCAACAATAAGGCAAGCAACTAATACAACAGAAAACAAATTAAGCTTCTACAACAGGATCAGAAGGAAACAACTTTCCAATTCACAACTTCACAAAGATTAAATATGTCATGATTAGGTGAATGTGTAACACAGAGAGTATATTTAAACTATTTTTTTCTAGAAAATATTTTAATGGGGGTAATAAAATGTTATTATCACTGAAGACATTAACAGCATCTGCAGATAATCTGCTTTGCTTCCATTCTAGAATAAAGAACATGAATTAATCTCACAAAAATACAAAGACGAATTCAATAATTTGCATTCTTTCCTGATATGCAGTTATTTACTCCCTCTTATCCATTTTATGCTAAATTGGATAATTTAACCTTTATGGTAGGTTTCACTTCAGCTATCTTAAGATGTGTTTACATTAAAACAAGGTTCATTCTACTGAATGCTAGAGGTTGGATTCATTGCACCTTCTACAAGTGAGATACAATAAAAATATCTTAGACAGTTTCCACTCCCACTCCATGAAAGGCAGATTTGTTTAAAAAGTGTGTCCTCTGTTTAGATGCTGACTTCAGGATGAAATGAATCAGTCCCTGGGCAAACTGACTGTATTGGCTCTATCTCCACTGATTCTAATGAGGACCCAGACAGACACATCAGAAGCAGACATTTTCCTTCTAGGACTTAGTCCAGATGAATGTGTGCCAAAATATCATAAAGCTAGGTATTTAATTTAAGATTGTGCAGGCTCCTCATAGACACTAGAGACAGTTAAGGTAATACCATATTTGAGGACAGATGTCAGAAAAGTCTAAACAGTTAGCTCTGACTGGCCACTTTATCTTTTAGATAGCTGTACTTAGCATTATTTAAAACATCTAATTATATTCTTATATGATTATATGATTATCTGCTTATATTATATACTTACAGGACTTGTTGTTATTCTGAGAAATAAAGTATACAGTGCCTTCCAAGGGGAGAATGACTTTAACAACAAAGTTCTTATTGGAGATCTCAATAGTGAAGAGTACAGCAGAAAAAAAAAAAAAAAAACAAAGAAAAAATAAGAACTATTTATTGGTCAGTGGTTTTTATTTTGTTGTTTTCTCTCACTAAAAAAAATAGACTAATTATTAACTTTGATCAATCGCATTGTTTATAGCTGTGGTATCTCCCCCCAAAAGCATGGCTAGAAAATCTGGGCGTTAACACAATGGTATGTGTATCACTTGATTTGCTTCATGAGAGGAAAAAAGTAAAAAGGGGATATTCACTGCTTTTTTTGCTTCTTTCTAATTATGGATTCTTTTTTGTACTTAGGGTTACATTTCTCAACAGTCAAAACATAAAAACACTCCCACAAATCACCAATAGGAATTCTTCTCCCTTTCACTCAGAATCTACTCTTGCAGGATGCTCAAAGTTGTTGACCCCATCTTCTAGGTAGAAATAGAATCCACCTCTTAGGCAGCAAGAGAAAATCAAGAAATGACCTCCAGACTTCCTAACAGGGTTATATCCTCCTTTAGAATCTTCATAGAAATATAGCTTTAAAACCTAAACTTGCAAAATCCAAAGACAGATATTTTATTGAAAAAGATATAAATTTTCTCTGATGTCTAAGGGAAAAATGCTATAATCTGTATCATAAAATAGGGACAACATAGAAGTAAGTTCTAAAGTGATGACAAATTTAGGGAAATGGCTTTATCTTTCTGAATGCTTTTCTATCTCGAAGGAACCACCTTTATGTCAGATGAAGTCAAATGCAAAGTAATTTCCAGGATAGAAAACTAAGTTGTGTATGATCATAAAACAAATAGAGGAATGATTGGTACTTTCCATTCACTATGTTTTTGACTGAACAGCAAAAGTCTGAAATGATTTTTATTTTACATCGGACAATATTCCCAGAGCAACTTACAGAAGCCCATTTGTTAAAGGCTACAAGAATCACATGACTTGCATAACCAGCATATGTTACAGTATGTGTTTTGATTTGGACTTTCAATGTGAAAAATGCAAATGTTATAAAATGCATTTGAGGTGCAGACATTCAATGATTATTGCAAATGAAACTTATGACATCCTCAGAAATTAAATTAGGTATTTTATTATCTGTATTTAAGTTTTCTGTGATGACATTAAAGGAATACATTTCAAAATGAATACATTTATAAACTTACTCCTAAATTTCTACAGATGCCAAGCACAGAGTTCATTAAGATTTAGGTGACTAGGAATCTGTCAAGAAATAATCACTTTTAAAAGTGTAAAATTAAAGTGACAATTAAAAAATGTATTCTACATATGTATTACTATTCTGTGTAGACCAAAATCTTTGAAGAAAAAAAGCAAGTCAACAGTGCAGTGAGCTTTTAGAAATTACGGCCTGAACTACAAGTATGTGTTTGTCATAACCTTGTTCTGGTTCTACAGTAGGGAAAAGATACTCTCAAATCTCCTGCTGGAAAAAAGAATGTAAAGCATATTTAATACTGCATGATGCAATTATAGCTAAGTAACATAACTACAGCAGATTGCTCAGAGAGGTTGTAGAGTCTCCAGTCTCTAGATATAAAAAACTTAATTGGACATCATCCTGAGCAACCTGATGCAAGTGACTGTGCTTTGGGAAGTGGTAGTTGCCTGGACAATCCCCAGAGGTCTCTGCCAAACTCAACTATTCTGTGATTCCATAGCTCTGATTACACTAAGGTTAACTAGTCATCTCCTTGGTGATATTTGGTTTTGCAGAAAAGATGATTCTAGGATATTGATGAAATTAATGTGAATTTTGAAGAAACTAGCTTCTCAGCATTCTATAACAACCACGTGGGCTGTGACTACCCTGGAGTCTTTTGATCTACTACAGAGATTTATGCCACTGGGTTTAGCAGAATAAATAGATCATATACTGACAATGTCATCTGTCACACTTTTTGACAGCAAAGGAAAGATCAGAGTCTTGAGTTCTACCTGAGAAGTAAAAAAAGTTCAGAATTCATAATCTTACATCTCTCATTAGCTTAGCAGAAGTTATTTTTCCTGTCAGTTTGGCCTCCATTCAGGTAGGTTGTCCTACACTCTTTTCTCTTCACTTCTGGTATGAATCAGAGGGATTTGAAAGAAAGCGGAAAAAAAGTCTCTAAGTTCTGTCTAGCCCACAAATTTCCCTGCAATGTTCATACTGACCGTTTCATCCCTTTTTGCAGAAACATGCAGGAACTATAAGAGCTGAAGAGTGTTCTCTTAGGAAAAGACGTGTTCAGAGCAATTTACAGAGGCCTGCTGTATATTAACAAGTGAAGCCAAGTGAAGAATAAGATCTTTGCAGGTTCTAGTTAATCTGATCTACATGTGCTTTCCTGTGTAATGAGATTTTTCAAAGACAAAAGGCTTGACAAAAGGTCTCCTCTCTGACTTTAACTCCATGCTGCAAAGTCTCATGTGAATAGGTGCTTGTTTATATTTAAGTGACTATATTTTTTAAAAATATAAAACATAAACATTACCTGCCACAGTTTCAGAACTGCAGAAATTGTTACAAAAATTTCAGAAACTATTTAGATTGAGGCAGAAAGTTGACATTCAAAATTTTTAAGCCAACCATACTGTTACAGACTGGTGCAATTATAAGTGATCACATGGCTTAGTATGAGAAGTATCAGGCAAGGTGAATAACAAATGGTGTTTATCGCCCTTAGTCTAATAAACAATTGCTCTCTGTTTTTGTATTCCAGCCATGATATTGAAAATTACATTCTTCTTATGTCTTTCTTCATCTTTTAATTTGTGAAGCTTCCCTTGATAAACACCCTCACAAAGATCAACAGAAATCAAAATCAAATCCAAGAAATTGTGCCAAAGTAAATTCTCATTCAATACAGTAATAATTCAAACTGAAAGGTCAAATGTTCATTTTGAAGAAACTGGGATGAAAATGGCTTTCTAAAGTTTTCAGGGTGTCATAACAAGATACACAAGATATGTAATAGTATGGACCAAAACATAATTGAAAGTACTCCACTCATTCTGGATGATAATAAAACGTTCAGTTTTCCTCTAGGCCAAAAATCCTCTTGGATTTTGGCAGGATGCTCAAACAGAGTCCTGAATGCTGATGACTTAACAGTGATGCAAAGGATTCAGTGTTATCATGAGATGGCAAAATATTCTGTAGCTATTCTCTTTCACCTCATTGTTTAACATGGATATCACAAGTTGATTCTTGGTACTCTATATCACATGTATTTGTAAGATTTATATAATTATGCATTTTTACTCATCACAGTGGCATTTAAGCCTATTCTTTTGATTTAAGCCTATTTCTTTGAATTTTATTGTACTGCTTACCCCATCTGATGATCAAAAAGCTAACACTTTTGCATTCATAGAATAGAATCATAGAATCGCTTTGGTTGGAAAAGACCTTTAAGATCATCGAGTCCAACCTTTAACCTAACCCTGCCACCCGACCACTAAACCATGTCCCAAAGCACCTCATCTATCCTTCTTTTAAATACCTCCAAGGATGGGGACTCTACCACCTCCCTGGGCAGCCCATTCCAGAGGCTGACAACCCTTTCAGTGAAGAAGTTTTTCCTAATATCTAACCTAAACCTGCCCTGGCGCAGCTTCAAACCATTCCCCCTCATCCTATCATCTGTTACCAGGGAGAAGAGGCCGACCCCCACCTCCCTACAGCCTCCTTTCAGGTAGCTGTAGAGGGCGATCAGGTCTCCCCTCAGCCTCCTCTTCTCCAGACTAAACAACCCCAGTTCCCTCAGCCGTTCCTCGTATGACTTGTGCTCCAGACCCCTCACCAGCTTGGTTGCTCTCCTCTGGACATGCTCCAGCAATGCAACATCCTTCTTGTAGTGAGGGGCCCAAAACTGAACACAGTATTCGAGGTGACACAGTATTATATTAATGAGCATGACAGATTTCTTATAGATTATTTTAAACTTAACAGCATACAGATTTATAACACAACACAACACTAACAATCGTTTTGACACGTGCATGAAAAGGGAATAAATACTCCATAAAACAGAAAATGCGACTTCTTTTCTTTTAGTATGGACAGTAGTTTTGCTCATTCTGGGGTTGACTGCTGCAACGAC
>NW_009258727.1:6621851-6625393 GCF_000687185.1 Egretta garzetta | reverse complement strand
GAAGAGTATATCCATCTAGGCCATGAGCCGCCAGCTTCTCCAGGAGAATGCTATGGGAGACTGTGTCGAAGGCTTTGCTGAAGTCCAGGTATACAACATCCACAGCCTTTCCCTCATCTACCATGCGGGTCACCTGGTCGTAGAAGGAAATCAGGTTGGTTAGGCAAGACCTTCCCTTCATGAACCCATGCTGACTGGGCCTGATCCCCTGATTGTCCTCCATGTGCCTGGTGAGCACACTCAAGATGAACCTCTCCATAACCTTCCCCGGTACTGAGGTCAGGCTGACTGGTCTGTAGTTCCCCGGATCCTACTTCTATGTTCAGGAGAATTCCTGATGACTGTTAATACGAATAGAAAATTTAGAGTCACAGAATCATAGAACAGAATCAAAATCATTAAGGCAGGACCTGCCTTTTATAAACCTGGTTGTCCTGAACATGCCGTGTGATGGCACTCTAGATGATCTGCTCCATAACCTTCCCTGGCATCACGGTCAGACGGACAGGTCTGTAGTTCCCCGGCTCCTCCTTCTGGCCCTTGTAGATTGGTGTTGCATTTGCTAACCTCCAGTCAGCTGGGACCTCCCCAGTTAGCCAGGACTGCTGATAAAGGGTGGAAAGTGGCTTGGTGAGCTCTTCAGTCAGCTCACTCAGTACCCTTGGGTGGTCACATCTGGCCTGGCTCTCTTTTTGCTGTTAACATATTTATAAAAACTCTTCTTATTATCCCTTACAGCACTGGCCAGGTTAAATTCCAGCTGGGCTTTTGCCTTTCTAATTTCCTCTCTCATTTCTAGATGTAGAGTTATAGGTGTTTATTTTACTTATATTCAACCATCACTGAATTTAAATTATTGTCCACCTAGACCTATTACCACAGTATACACAAGAGATCATTAAAAATTCTTTGTAGTCAATTAACGTTGACATCTAATAATGCCTCTATATAGTAATTGCATTTTCATTATATCCTATGGGACACACATATCCAGTTTGAAAAGCATGCTTAGTAGCTCTGCTAAAGGAAAAGGAATTTGTTGCCTTTATATATTTTTCTTTTTTTCTGTTGTTTTTTTTTTTTTTAAATTGAAGTCAGAACAATTGGAAATGAATTATTGCTTTCCAATTTTAGTCTCATCCCCCTGATAACAGGTTTCAAAGAGTGTAATTTAAATGCTAACTTTCACAAAGCTGAAACTGTGAACGCTAAAATTGACAGCAATCTACCTTTCACTATACTTATTGTTGACCATAATTGATTTTTATTTGGGATCTTACAGCAGCATTGAACACAACTGACCCTATGAATTGTTCAGACCACCTGGAATATTTTCCTTTGATCTCTTAAAAACAGTAATTTCCCTGTCCAAAATATTTTACTCCTGCAGAACCAGCATTCAGTTACACAGTGAAGTTAAACCATCTCTCACATAAACTAAACCTGATGTCTTTCTTTTTCTAGTATTAAGTCATGCAGAGGGTGCATAGTCAGGTACAGAGGATCTTGTTTTCTTGATCTAGTCTCTCTTCTGGGTGCTTAAGATTCCTCTCCAGTGAAAAGGATGAATATGGAGATAATATGCCTGCCATAATATGCAGGTAGGAAGATGGGGACAGGAACCAGGAATAGTTGTGGAACATGATCATAAAAAGTATTCGTAGTTACCTGTATTTATACTTCTTTGTTTATTTGTTTGATAAATGTGCCAGTTCATACAAGAGTTCTGTTTCATAACATTTGCAGTGGCTAGGTTAAAAAAAAAAAAAAAGTCTTCAGAAAGGGATTTTCCGATTAAATTCTTGTTTGGTAAGAACTCCTGAAAACTCACAACCCATACCTGGAATTTTAGTTGGTGATAATTCCCAATGTTCTGTAAAATTTGCATTAGCCTAGCACCTCCACTCAAGTTCTAAATCTATTCTGCTAAGTATTGCACAATTACCTAAAAAGTACTATTCTTAGATCTCTTACAATAAAAAGTCTTCATCATAGACAAATAAGTGGCTTGGATATCCTGAATACTTTACTGTTAGTAACTTAACATTCTTCCTCAGCAAAGCTGGGGTCCCATGGCCTATTGTACTGGATTTGAATGGGGTAGAGTTAATTTTCTTCACAGTAGCTTATATGGTGCTATGTTTTGGATTGTTGATGAAAATGGTGTTGATAACACAGGGATGTTTTAGTTCTTGTTAAACAGTGCTAAAATAGAGTCGCAGCCTTTTCTGTTTCTCATGCTGCTCCATCAAGTTGGCTGGGGGTGCACGTCAAGTTGGAAAGGGACACAGCTGAGACAGCTGACCCCAACTGACCAAAGTGATATCCCATACCATATGACATCATGCTCAGCAATAAAAGCTGGGAGAAAGAAGGAAGAAAGGGTGACATTTGGAGTTATGGTGTTTGTCTTCCCAAGTAACAGTTATGCATGATGAAGTCCTGCTTTCCTGGAGATGACTGAACACCTGCCTGCTGATAGGAAGTAGTGAATGAATTCGTCATTTTGGTTTGCTTGTGCAGACAGATTTTTCTTTATCTCTCAAACTGTCTTTATATCAACCCATGGGTTTTCCCACTTTTGCCCTTCTAATTCTCTCCCCCATCCCACTGCAGGGGAGTGAGTGAGAGTCTGTATGATGTTTGCCTTCCTTCTGGGGTTAAACCACAACACCTATCCTTTAGTGAAGAAAATCTGTAAGGGCTGCAGAGATGGTTTTCCCCATTTTGTTCATAATACAGAGATTCTTTATGTCAGTAAGATCCAGCCTTAGAAACTGCAGAGGCATGAAACAGACTTGGGAACTGAACTTAGGGCTGCCTCTCATTACCTAGCAGCAACTACTGGAGGACCTTCCCTGTGGAAGCAAAACTGTCACTGTTTCGTAGGTCTCAATGACTTTATTTTCCAGCTGCAGCATGGGTAACAGTCTGATTTTTTTAGTTTGGGCTCCTAGCAAGTACAAGATTAGTTGTTTAGGCTGTTCCTTGATTGAACAATTCTACTTTGTCTCCTGCAGAATGAGCAATGGATGAATGGAAATATCCATGGACCTCATTTGGTCTGCTGGCTGCAGCTGGACTATGCTGAATTACATTACATAACTTCTTCACTTATAATATGAACTAAATATCACCCAGACAATTTTTTTTCTGTTGAAATATGGCTAAACAACCAAAACACTGAGTTGTCTTATGGTTTGCCATCAGCTTGACCATATTGTTTTTTCCACTATAAATTAAAAAAAAAAAAAGTCTATCTCAGATTCCAAAATTGATAGGATACTATACTCTTCCTCCTTTAATGTTAAAATTCTTTGTAGGTGGTTTTAATATGACTCTTCCTGAGTCTTTCTATCACAATAAATGATAGTGTTCTAACTATGATTTCCTTTGAATTTGAAAGCCTGAATATAGTGAATACAGGTTTCTCACCTGTGTGACTGTTCCAATGATTAAGGAATTATGTAAAAGAGGTTGCAGTTCTTGAGAAGTCATTTTGGTATTGGAAAAGGAAACAGTGAGCTTTACCCAGGTACTGG
>NW_009258727.1:6579398-6621814 GCF_000687185.1 Egretta garzetta | reverse complement strand
CTACACCTAATTTACTGGATTGTGTTAAATCCACTCTGAGGGGTTTACCTAGCCACAATATCTGAGGTCTGTGTGACCAAAAGCTAAACACTTGGGTTTAAGGCTTTCAAATTCTGAATCCTAGCTGGATTTAGTTTTCGGTCTCCATAAATTTAAAAGTTTAATTGTAAACCCTAGATACTTTATTTTTCTATTAATCTTCAATTTCCCTCTCTCCATTCAGGTTAAGAGAGACTGTTGGTGCTCTTTCAAATAATTTATAATGCTTCTGGACAGTTTCTGCACTTTGGAGACCTGATATCAATTGACACTCTTGATACTATAACAAAACTAATAATAAAATGGATATTCCCCCCCAAACTATCATAAATTTATGCCTTAAATTATTTCTGAACTCAGAAAAAAGACACACTGTGGAAAAAAGTACAGTGTAAATGCAAAGATTTCTGAGGACAAGATTTTTAGATTTTTAGAGCGTGCTAGAAGGTATGAAAGTAGTGTTTAAAAAAAAATCAAAAACATTTTCAAAAAAAATCACTACTGCTTTCTCTTTTGGCCCCTATTTTTTTCTCTGCTCGTTAGGCCTTGTTTCAGCAAACAACTTGAAAAGTCAGAGCATGGGAGCCAATCAAAATGTAGTGATCTACATGCAAATCAAGAAATAATTAGATTTATTTACATAGTTATATATTATAATATCACTCATATGCAAAAATAAAAATTCACCTCCTATATTACTACTGAGAAAGGCACAGGATAAATTTGAGATCTTAAATCCTTAACCTAAGGTAAATGTACTATTATATAAGTTAAGTTGCATAAACTTCCTGTCATTTGATTGGGTGAGACAGTTCCATTTTCATTTTAAAATGAAGCTATGAACATTTTTCTAATCCTTTGCAGACTCCTAATCCACATACATGAATTCATTTTCCTATCTTTTTAGTGGCTTATACTGTATTTTGCCCCCAAATTTCCTGATTATTAATTATCTTGAACTTTTTAATATTTTTTGATTCACTTTTTCTAATTTCATCTTTCTACTTTTCACCTTCAACCAAATGAAAGAACATATTTCAGGAAAAAAAAATTAAAAAAAATCATATGATCATATAGATACCTTAAAGAATAACAAGTCAAAAGATTAAGCACAGGAACATGTCCAGAAATGTTGTGGAGTCTCCATCCATGGAAATATTCAAAAGCCATATGGACATGATCCTGGACAGCTTGCTCTAGTGGCCCTGCTTGAGAAGAGAGGTTGGACTAGACAACCTCCAGAGGTGCTTTCCAACCTTAGCCATTCTGTGATTCTATGATAGAAATTAAATACAAATGATGTTGTTTTCGTATGACAGACAACAGTGCTCTTCCTGCATGTGATACTGATGTTTCCTTTCTTGGAGGGCGGTGTGTGTCTTATTCTCAGTAAAATAAATTATTTCTAGTGCTCATAACAATGAAATTTCATCTAATTAGATAAACTTTACTCCAAGTAATTGCACAGTAACAAGAAGAACACTGTGGATGTTTTAAATGGCACATGTCCCTTGTAATGTGTTGTCCTTAATTACACAGAGCACGACAGAGAATAGACATAATGTAGTGATATTGCCCTATTTTCTCTGGGATCACTTTTCTAGCTGCAGATGTTAAGAAAGAAGAAAATCTGTTTTTTCCAAAGTCTTTAATACTTACATTTTACTTTCTTCAAAGCTAGGTTAGGGGCATTGTCCCTATGTCTGAGAACAGTAAAGGTGGATGACATACATTATCTTTTCATATTTAGCTTTGTTAGCTACAGAGAAATTCAGCATGTTCTTCATTTCTGGTTCTGATTATTCCCAGAAGCTATTCATTTTTCTCTTTTGTTGGCTCCAGAAGCAGATAGATTTCTGAGGCTGACAAAATTATTTCTGTCTGCCCTTACATGCATATAGACATACCGATATACACACATACTGAAGAACTATTAAGAAGGTTTTCTCTCTTCCATTTAAGTAATTTTTGTTGCTGTTTTTATAATGGATTCCAAAGGAACTCAATTAAGATCAAAAAATATTTGAGACATCTCAGTTAGAGTGTATGAGGAGAAATGTACTCTCTAACAGGAAAACATAATCCAAGCAAAATGCTGGAAGACGCAGTTGGACACTTTTAGATTTCCAATGATAAGAACATTTAAACAGTGAGTATGATTAATCACAGAGGCAAAAACTGAAGACCTAGTAGTGTCATTGATGGACAGGCTGGCCCAGAATTAGAAAACTAGTGCAGAAAAGTCACATGAATTTTGTGAAGAGTCATTCACAGTGATACAGTATGTGAAGATTTACTGGGGTGAAGCTACAGCCCTCTAAGTGTCCTCCTGAAAGAACCTGAAGGGCAAAGGGAAATGATAGATCCTCTAGGTGTTTCTGTGTTTCAATCAAAAGTAATCACCTTTCCAAAATCATGCTTGAACCCCCTACTTTAAACAGGAAAATAAACTTGACTGGTGAGGGTTGTAGAACTGGAAGAAAATGCCTTCATATGGAGTCCCAAACGCAGTGCATTGCCATGCCCACACGTGTCATGAAGTACCACTTGCACTGTTTCAGAGATATCATTTTGGCTACCTGTACTGTTCAGTATAACAGAAATTGTATTACATTAAAAAGCCAGCTACATTTCCAATGTCCACACCAGGTGTTGGCCTTAAAACACAAAAACCAAGTACCCAGTTCTCTGTCAGGGAGTAGATGGAGGTAGGCACTGAAAATTGCGGTGTTATAAATTGCCTGATTTCTACAGCGAACAGATGTTTAATTGGTTTTAACATTATTTCAGCTATTAAATTACAGAAACATGATCCTTCATCTCATCCTCCAAGGACACTCACTACCTGTGCACTGAAGTAGTCCCCTTTGTTCTTTATATTTAAGTGACGAACAATTGCCTTTACTGAGTATCAGTGCTACTCATTAACAGCAAAGGGAATCCGAAGCAAGGTCATATTCTTAATGTGTTTTCAGTGGAAAATCTTTTCTGATTTTTTTGAGAATTCTATAGTTCTGTTGCCTTGACTAGAATAGATTATTAGAATATATAGTAAATCAGTTTCCATCTCAAAGTTTTACAAAACACTAGAATTGTATTCTTACATTAAAGGAAACGCTCAATTTATGTTCTATTAATAAAAAAGATAAGAATTTTGTTCCAGTCTAAAAATTATTTTCACTCTTGCAAAGAAGGAATAGAACAGAATCTGTTCTTTCTGAAAGGTGAAATACAGTATCTCTAAAATGGCCTTCAGTGATTTCAGAGCACTGAACTGGGAGACACATGGTACAACTACACAGAACTGGAATACAAATTCCTTTTTCTCTTTTTTTCACTTCTGATGAAAATTATTTTACTGTTTTACTGTGGCTTCTTTTACCATATATGATTTACCTTTCTTTCATGGTATTGTGACAAATATATATCCAACTTTAAAATATGTATTACTAATATCTGTTAAAAATACATTGCAGACTAACAAATCCTGACAGCAATTGCACTCTCAATGAAAAAAAAAATAACTCTTAAGAAAAAATACATATCCTTTACCTACTTAGGGCATTCAAGAACATATCTTCATACACCTTGCAAAATCTTATCTAGTTCTTGTTCAAATAATTGATATTCTTTGGATTTAGAGCCACTGGATAAATTCCTAATCTAGGTCATATTATTCACATTCATGAATTGCTGTTTGTAGGAAAATAGTTTATAGGAAAAAAAATACACACATATGTATATTTTTCCACAACATCAGTGAAGTGGAATTACATGCTAATAGTAGGGGACTGACATATCTTCCTTTATTGAGGTGGAAATAGCAAAATCAAATAAGCTACAGAGCATGTCAATCTCAAATTGCTCCTTGCAAAGTTAATATTTTTATTATTATTTCTAGGAAATAATTTTGAAACTGTTAACCAGTCATATGACAGCATAACTTGAGTATGCATTGCTGTATAAGATTCTTTATGTATAAAATTCCTATCAAATGTTCTTGATACTGCTGAGTGAAATCAAGATTTCCATAATACTCATGAAGAATTCCACACTCTAAAATTCAATGCAAGCTGCAAAGCCAAGATTTGACAGAATTTTTCGTAGTTGCTCAAGAGAAAATCAGATTGCGTGTATAAGACTTAAAGGTCCCTCACAATAGCTAAAATATATTTTATACCGGCACTGTAAGAATAAACTAAAATTACTGCTACAGGTCCAAATGCTGAGACATTGGATTTTTGTGGGGTTTTCTTCTGTTTTCTTCTATAGATACTTCTGTAATGGAACTGTCTACTTCTCACCACTCCTTACCCAATCCAAAGTGCAGATTTTTTTACTGGACAGGTGACTATTACCACATAAAGATATTGAACATAGTGTTTTTCTCATTAGTATTTTCTTCAATTAATCTAAACCAAATTATTAAAAAATCTGCTCATGTGATAAAATTTTATTTTTAAGCTGGCTTTGTGACATAAGGTACTTTTTGGTTTGTTTTGTAATATACAGGTTCATTATCAATAATTATTTCCACAAAGTAAAGAAAAAGAAGCAAAGTTGCAAGCAAATTAAGCCTAATGCTAAAATCCTTCTGAGGTATTTATTAAAAGACAAAGTTGGAAAAAAAGTGAGAAACAAAAGAAAAAAAAAAGCTATAATATTTCTGAGAAAGGAAAAGTTTATACACATACACAACCATATATATATATATATGTATATATACACACATCTACATAGTAATGGATAATATTTTTCTAGCCATTGGGTCCCCAAAATTTTATCTGGTCTGGATTTCTACTGAAAGATTATTCTCTTCATTAAATATTCCTTTTGATTACATAAAGCAAAGTAAAGAAAAAAGCCGTGTAGACAGATACCCACAATTTTAGTAATTATGATTAATCAAATAACCTTTAAAAATCAAATAATCTTTACTTTTTTTCCAATAGCATGCTTACTGTTTCCAATAGCCTTTGAGTAGATTGATTTAATTAATTGTATGCTAGTATCTGCATATCGAAATACAAATAAGCAATGTTCTATATAATTTAGAAGTCAAATGTTCAAACCAACCTGTTTGGTTTCTGTGACACATGCTGCTTTGCACTGTTACTAATAAGCAATATATTGTCGGTAATACAAAATTATATTTCCTCTTTGTTAGTAGTTGACCTATATCTTGCACTGAAAGACAGATCTACTGTAAACCAAGGAAAAGCAGTTGGAAATAAAAAATGGGATCAAAAATTAACTTTGTTTCTGACAGACATGTCATTTTTTGTCAGAAAGACTGTACTTAGCCATTAATTTTCCCACTAATCAAACCAAAAAGGTGTAATTTCTTCATTAAGTGTATGTTTAATGGAAAGATACCCGATTCAACTGTATTATATTATTATCCTCAAGCCTCTAGTGAATTTCCTCAACCATACTGAATAGTTTCAGGTTCACTGTTCAAAAAACAAAGGGTCATGAAAGATTACTAAATGGTGCTTAAACCATGCATATGAATAGTTATACAGAAAGCAAATTAATTTGTATGATTTGCTTGAAAACTTTAAGTACGTGTTATAACTGCTGAAAATTTTACATCTTTTACTACTGCAAGCTACCTGTAATAAATTTCTTTTAATATCTCTCCAAATATACTACTTCATTCTTTTCTTTCCACATCATAAGAGTTATTGACATGTTAGAAACCATGGAAGCACCTGAGAACAGTCACGTAGGAATTAAGGCTTCTCTGCCAAAAAAGGTGGTGGGATCAATAACCCAACTGAAGTGCGTATGCAGCAATGGCTGCAGCATGGGCAACAAACAGGAGGAGTTGGAAGCCATTGTGCAGCTGTAAAACCATGATATAGTTGCAATCACAGAAACATGGTAGGTTGACTCACAAAACTAGAGTGCTGCAATTGATGGCTATAAACCCTTCAGAAGGTATAGGCAAGGAAGGAGATGCGGTGGGGTAGCCCTGTATGTTAGGGAGTGTTTTGAATGTCTAGAGCATGACAATGATGATGAAAGGGTCAAGTGTTTATGGGTGAGAATCAGGGGAAAGGCCAACAAGGCAGATATCCTGCTTGGAGTCTGTTATAGACCACCCGACCAGGATGAAGTGGTAGAAGAAGCATTCTACAAGTGGCTGGTAGAAATCTCACAATTCCTAGCCCTTGTTCTCATGGGGGACTTCAACTTACCAGATGTCTGCTGGAAGTACAATACAGCAGAGAGCAAGCAGTCTAGGAGCTTCCTGGAGTATGTAGAAGACAACTTCCTGACACAGCTGGTGAGTGGACCAACTAGGGAAGGTGCCCCACTAGACCTGTTATTTGTGAACAGAGAAAGACTGGTGGGTGATGTGATGGTTGGAGGACGTCTTGGGCATAGTGATAATGAAATGATAGAACTTTTGGTTCTCAGAGAAGTAAGGAGGGAGGTTAACAGTACTGCTACCTTGGACTTCTGTCAGGCAGACTTTGGCCTGATTAGGGACCAGGTTGACTGAGTACCTTGGGAGGCAGTCCTGAAGGGCAAAGGAGTCCAGGAAGGCTGGACATTCTTCAAGAACAAAATTTTAAAGGCACAGGAGCAGGCCATCCCCATGTGCCAAAAGATGAGGAAGAAGGCTGGCCTTGCTGAACAGAGAGTTTGGCTGGAACTCAGGAAAAAAAAGGGAATTTATGACCTTTGGAAGAAGGGGCAGGCAACTCAGGAGGACTACAAAGATGTCGTGAGGTTATGCAGGAAGAAAATTAGAAGGGCCGAAGCCTAATTAGAACTTAATGTGGTTGCTGCCATAAAAGACAGTAAAAAATGTTTCTATAAATAACATTAACAACAAGGGCTAAGGAGAATCTCCAGCCTTTACAGGATGTGGGGGGAAACATAGTGACAAAGGATGAGGAAAAGGCTGAGGTACTTAATGTCTTCTTTATCTCAGTCTTTAATGGTAAGACCAGTTGGTACCCAGACCCCTGAGCTGGAACACAGGGACAGGGAGCAGAATGAAGCCCCCATAATACAAGCAGAAATACTTAGTGACCTACATGATTTAGACACACACAAGTCTATGGTGGGATCCATCCATGGGTGCTGAGGGAGCTGGTGAAAGTGCTCACCAAGCCACATCTTTGTGAATCTCACAGGTGTTTGCTGCTTTTATAAGGTGTAAGTAAACTTCCTATGGTTTAAAGACTACTGATAGGATGAGAGGAAACAGCCTCAAGTTGCACCAGGGAAGGTTTAGATTGGATATTGGGAAACATTTCTTCACTGCAAGGGTTGTCAGGCGTTGGAACAGGCTGCCCAGGGAAGTGGTTGAGTCCCCATCCCTGGAGGCATTTAAAAGACGAATAGATGTGGCATTTAGGGACATGGTTTAGTGGTGGACTTGGAAGTGTTAGGTTTGTGGTGGTACTCAATGATCTTAATGCTCTTTCCCAACCTAAATGGTTCTCTGATTCTGTGATCTGTCTTGCAGGTTTAGAGGTCAAATGCAGGACCCACATATGTCAGAAAAAAATAAAAATATGGCCCAAAACCTAGATATGCTGGGTTGTCAATGTGGAATTGTTTTTAATCTCATTCTCAAGTGAACTACACAGAGCTCTTGCTGAGTAAAAATGGGTGTTCTTATAGGGGAAAAACTTCAGAAATAGGCCTCTAAGTAGCAGGTAAGATAAGCAGAAAATTGCGTAAAATTTTTAAATCCAGAGAAAAGAAATAACTAGGAAAATTGAGCTTTCAGTTCAATTGCATTTTATACTTTTTAGCACCATTTCAAATGGAGAAAGAGGTAATTAAACCAGTAGTATTTAGGTACCTATGCCAAAAAATACTGAAATTTATATTTGTTACTGCCTTTTATAAGATGGGTTAGCCTAAGGGCAACCAAAGGCAGCAAGGAAGTCTTTACCTGCATTCGTATACAGTTTGTCACTATAATCCAATATATATATGCATAATTGTAGCCAGTCCAAACCTAGGCATAATGGTATGACCAACTTGTTGAGAACTGACCTTTCTGGGCTCAGAAGAGGTTTAAAACTGACTAAGGAAAATGTCTTACTTTTCCTTATATTACTTTCTCCTTATTCTATCTCCACTAGTTTCCCTTTGTGAGCATACAGTTTTTATCTTGAGTCCTGTTCTTGTAAGTGTAGAGAGACTTACATGCATGCCATCCCAAGCCCTATGAGCATTTGTTCATATAGAAACTTGCAATATATACAACTTCTTTTCCCCAGAAGAACGATTAAAACATTTTCAGCAACAGAAATCTAAGAAACAATAGATGAAAACCACATACACTTATTTATGTATGTCTGTGCTCTCTGGCATAAAAATGTATGTTTTGGTATGAAGAGCAGGCAAGTATGCTCAGAAAAAAACCACAGTGATAAACACTTTTGCAAATATGAAGGAAGGAGTCTGAATGCAAGTGAGACAATTATTCTTTCAGAACTGTAATGGGTATTTGAAATGTGGTGTCCTGATTTTTAACTCTTGAATTATTTATTTGAATACAGTCCAGGTCAGTGGAAAGTTGTTAAACCACAAGTTTTTGCTACTTATCTAATGCCTAGTCTCTGAACAGAACTGATGAATTCCATCCATTTCCTGTGGGACAATTTATATTGTACAAAATCATGCTGTGATCTGATACAAATCAGGACCCTAATTGGTAGCCTAAGCAAAAGATGCAGAACAGATCTACCTTTTAAGTGGCACTTCCAGGAAAAATCTCTAAAATCCAAAGACATGTCAAGCTTTTATACATGCTGTAGTTCTTCTGTATATAGACAGTTTCAATCTCTAAGTAAAATATATGCAGGAAGTAATTGTGCATAAAGGTCTTGAGTGCTGACTCCCATTCGAATATGCATACAAATCCCTAGTACTTTTAAAACACATTTTAAAATTGCTTTAAAATAAAAGGCTGTGGTATATATTGGATCCAAGACTCCCATAAAACTTCTCTTATGCCGATAGAATTATTTTTTCCTTAATATTGTCAGTATTCACTAAAATTTTAGGTTAGTAGCAAACACGATTGTTGCTTAAAAGAAAAATCACTAGGTTGCATTTTCTTCTATGTATTCACCTACAAATCCTAAGAAAATAATATTTTGAATAAATAACCCAATATATGCAATTCATCATTTTATTATGAAAAAAAAAATCAGCATTGAAATGTTTGGCTAGGGGTGATTGGGTTATTTGACTTACAGAGAAATACAGAGCAAAACTCTTACAGTACTGGCAAAAGCTAAGATGTAACTAAAATATATTTGCACGGGAGAAAGAAAAAGAGGGGTGTTTCTTTGTTTGGTTGGTTTTGTTTTCCTTTCAAATAGTGATTAGAGTGGAAAATTAGCCACTCTGGGATTTTTCAGCCAGTGGTAACAGATGGCTAAGTTAGTGATGAACCACTGAAGGGGCTGGAGAGTTGATTAGGGAGACAGACTGAAAGCATGTATCCTCAAATTGGCAGAATGCCTAGTAAAAGCAATGACCCATCACTCGGGGGGGGAGAGGGAAAGGGTGCCCAGCTAATTTTTTTCCAGAAAGTTTTGAGGTAGAAACAATTTCTCAGTTCTTGCCCATGTTTCTGGCATAGCTTCTTTTCCTATTCCTGTCTTTTTGAAGTGGACTGTAGCTGCACAAAAAGGAGTGGGTTTTATTTCATTAGTCATAGCTTTTAGAAAAATAACAAACAAATAAAACCTCCTCCTTTGAAAAATAGCCTTTTGTTTCTTTAGTTATAATATAAGCTTACTTTAATCATCTGTTTTCATTATTGATTTTGGTGGAACATTTGTAAAAATGTTTATCTGTGGAAAATGTCTTCAGTTTTAAGTTAAAGTTCTAAAAGCAGACGTAGAGGTTAATATTCTGTTGTAGACTATATGCGGTCTTAGACCACAGGATTTCTAAATTATGAACTAAATTGCTCTTTCTCTGGTACTGGATACTTCCATCATTACTCATAATTTCTACTTTCTACAGCCATTTATTTCCATTCACCAAAAAAAAAGGATTCATATGAAGGTGGTAGAAATTAGTATTTTGGAAATATGAATAGTTCTTTCACCTAGAAAATTTATAATTCTTGAGGGAAATGTGGCCAAACCTTTGAAGAATAAAAATTCTTGTTACCAAGTTTGCATCTTGTCTTTGCTCTCTGGGTAACACCAGTGCAAACGATTGATTAAATATAGTCTAAACCCGCTAAATAGCAGCAGTAATAGTATGCAGTTCAATTTTGCACCTGTCACTAACTTCCATGTAGGTGAAGCTGGCTCTCTGGCAGTGGCTTTCGAACTCCTACATGGTATTAAAAACATAACAAAAGCTATTAGAACTAAAGAAAAAAGAAATACAACCTGGGAAAATGCTTTAGGTGTTCGCTTTATTTTTTTTTTCTTCTTTTTCCCCCCACAACACTATGTAGATTTTTAGATATAGAATTTTGTCTCTTAGAACATATCTGTGAGGTATAAGGTTGTGTCTTGCCCATATATTGTATCAGCTCAGGTTCTGGAATCAATAAAGACATATTCTGCCTAGCATTTGTCCTACACTAAAATAATGTATTTTTAGAAAGACTAGTTAACCTAAACAAATTACCAGTCTAGTATAGCTATATTTCTTTGTTATTTGAGCTGGCTAGTAAGTTCAGTGTAAAGACACCCCTTATGCATGCGCGAGTGTTCACATACCCACTGTCTGTGCCTTATTCAAACTCACTAGCTTTACAAAGAAAAGAAGTAATTACGTCCTGGGATCAATATGTTTGTTATACCTTGGACACAGGTAAAATAGTCTTTCTGGAAATTCAATATTATTTCTTTTGACCGGAGTCTGTTGTATACATGCACTCAAGTTCTGTGTCTCCCAGATCTCTGCTTCTTTTTTTTTCAGTCTAGCAATGGCTACTTGGTGGGGTGCTTTATTTTCTCCTAGTTTGCTGTAATTTGATATTCTGCTACCACTACCCATGTATGAACATGCTATGCTAGCATGTATGAATATTACTATGCTAGTAATCAGGGATGACATCAAAATAATTTTTTTTCCTGGTATCACTTTTCCTCTGTCTTTCTACAGAGATCTCCATCTGCCTAAGTTGGTACAAAACATCTAGAATAAAAAAAAATAGCTTTCAGATATGGAAACCTTGTGCCTCTAAAATAAATGTCTTTTTAATGTAAGTTGCTCTGTGATACAGCTTGATTTTAAACACAGAAATTCTTTAGTCTTTCTATCCGTAAATAATGAAAAGGTCTGGAAACATTCTCAGGAGCTGTTCTTTCAAGAAGATACTCACTGGAGCCTGTTGGCATTTGGTTTTAACCTTTTACCCAAACCCTCATTTAACTCTACTATTAGCTGTACAAATAACTATGCTGAATAGAAGCACCCAGGGCAAACACTTGTATAAATCATCAGTGTTAAGTGCCCTTGGCTAATATTACCTATACAGACAGATGTGCACTGCCTCAGACCTCAGTAGTTTCAGGAATTGGGGTTAGAAAAACAATAGCTCACACCTACTCTAAAGTCACATCATATTTTACATAATGCAGTTAAAAATATGTTCCCTCTGGTTATTTGGTTGGTATAATCAGTGTATTGGGTTATGTGGCAAGGATATGGTAGCTGAGGAAATGCATGAGAAACAAATTGATTTACTGGGCTCTTCTCTTCTCTTCTCTTCTCTTCTCTTCTCTTCTCTTCTCTTCTCTTCTCTTCTCTTCTCCTCTTCTCTTCTCTTCTCTTCAACAGTCCCAGCTCTCTCAGCCTTTCCTCATATAAGAAATGCTCCAGTCCCTTCATCACCTTTATGGCCCTTAGCTGGACTCTCTCCAGTATGTCCATGTCCCTCCTGTATGGGTGAGCCCAGAACTGGACACAGAATTTTAGGTGCACTGTACTCAGTAGTGCTGAGTAGAAGGGAAGTGCTGGCATCACTGACAGAGAGTAGAGGTAAGAATTTATTCAAATTGCAGAATGCAGATTTATTAGTTACAGTTTTTGTAAGCATACAACAGTTTTGTTGATATTTCTGTGGCTGTTATCCTCAAACTGGTAAAACTTGGAAACTTTGAGTGTCATCAAATGCTTTGTCTGATGAAAAAATAGTTGAAAAGAAGGTAGCCTCCAAACAACCCAGATGGTGCAAAAGTTGCTAAATGTTACAGGAAGAACAGTCAAACTAAACTACTTTTGTGAGATCACTTTCATGAAATATAAAAGGTAATATGTTCCTTTTTCATTTTTCCTGGGGAAAAAAACTTAGCATCAGCTGTTGATAGATTTTAGTGCTTTGAAATAGATCTATTCTACAATAAGAGTCAAAAATGATAATAAATTGTTTACCTAGCCTTCTTAGGTTTTTTATCACAAAATGTGAAAGAAAATGTTAATGTACTGAATCTGAATTTGTATTAAAAATTATTAATAGAACCATATAAAGTAGGTATTATTTCCCCTACAATGAAAATTTGACCAAGTAAAAATAACAATCTGTTGTTATAAAGCAAATTCATCTGATATGATATTTTTGAACATTACTATCAACATAAATGTGGTAACACTTGTCGTGGATGGAGTGAGAGGGAGGCAAAAAAAATGTGGTTTATTGGTGTAAAACAGTGAGTTAACAAAGGTCAGTGGTAAATGCAACAATAGTTTATGAGATTCGATGGCAAGGTACACTTTGTTATTTACTGCACAGAGGACAGGGTCAGACAAAACTGTCAGGGAGACCTTCCCGTTGAGTCATGAGGTTCAGAAAAGATCACCTTGCTTTCTAAACTCCTTCAGAGAGGAGTCTAGGTGTGGCTGGATCCAATCCTAGTCCCAGACTTGGTCAACGGTTTATGTCTAAAAGATTATATATATGCACAATTAATCCTTTATGTCACTTAGCTAAGATTTCCAAGTTAGCATGCTGTTAGTCACTTACCAAGAATCTGTCGTGGTAAGGAATCTCTCAACCTCGAGGAGTAACCCTGAGAGGCGTCCCTGCTCAAGGGAAGATCCTGGCGTGCAGCCTGCTGCCGTGCAGGAGAGCTCAAAGAGCTCTTGGGCTGCTCACTATTTATGGGGGTAAGATAATTGGCTCATAGTCATATTTGCATACTGACCACTGTGCTTAGATGGGCACATTCCACAATAGCCCTTGGCTATTGCATTGTTATCTGTCTCCCCCCACATCCAGTGGGTGCATCCTTCAGGACCAGACACAGACCAGATGCATCTATCACCATGGCCACAGGTGGTTATCACTTGAAAGAGGTCAAAGGAGGGGGAGTCAGAGATGAGGGGGGAGCACACCGCCACACCACTTTAATCCTAGTTCTGAATTTTTAAAAGACAGCTGTTTGTAAGTTCTGATGTTGGAATTCTCAAAAAAAAAAAAAAAAGTGAATGTGACTCCTAGCATCTGCTTCCTCTATAAAGAATATAAACACACTATTGAACATTGTGGTCCATCAGTTCTTACTAATGGATTTATGAATCCTAAGGATTAAATATTTAAAACATGAAGTAGTGGAAATAGGAAGGGATAAAAGGCAGATATCTTAATAAACTAATTACTGTGCAACCATACTGAAAAAGTATTGCAAGTACGTTTTTTACTATTTTAATATTTATTTAATTTAACTGCCTACCCTCTTGACTTCATGTGTCATAAATTATATAACACTCTGTATGGAATAAATTTAAGCTAAAATAACCCATCTAAACTGAAGCTTTTTCAGTCTCTAAACATCTACATGGCACATTACAGTCTATTTAAAACATGACACTTGAAAGTAGCTAAATTTCTCCACGTTTAAGATCAAATTGCTTGATCTGGCTTTTTATTGTCACTACTAGAAACCTGCAATTTGAAGTACTCGTATTACATCTTAGAATGATTGTTATGGTATTACCAAAGAGACAGGAGATCCTTGGTGTATGCAGTACCATAATATCTTTGCAAAAAATGGAATAGCTTCTATGCCCATCTTCAAGAAAGTCAAATTGCATAGGAAAGATGATACCTATGTGTGGAACTTCCTTTCACTGAAAATCCTCGATTCTTTTTCAGAATAGTGTAATGGGAACTTATGTAATGTAACATAGTAGTTATTTCCAGCATGGATTTTATGGATTGATAAGCTTCTTTTCTTCATTAAAAACCTTTTCAAAGTATTCTTTTTATTCAGGAATATTTAATTTCAGTGCTTCAGAACACTAAAACTGCAAGAAATTTCTACAAGCAAATACCATCTAATCAGAACAACATTGTCTCCCGATCAGTATGGTGAAGGCAATATAACCTTTGTATATTCTCAAAATGGCCTGAATGCTTCTGTACTGTATATAAATTGAGGAAAATTGTTTGCCTTACAAATGGAGAAAAAAAATTCTCCAAAAAATATGTCTGAATATCAAGCAATTTACCTGGATAACTGAGAATTGTAAGATTTTTGTCTTTATGTGAAAGCTGAAGATAATAACAGTAACTGTATCGGGCACTAGATTCAATCTTGCATAACTGCCATCATTGCCTAATGATTTTTTACATACTTTGTCATCTTAAAATTTGGTACTTGGACAGTTTTCAATAGCTTAATCATTTTTTCAATGCCTCTGTTTGCACTGGGACCAATTTGCATCATTTTAAATTAAAACGTTTCTTACTGATGCAGGCTCCCTATGTGAAAGCATTGATAGATAATAGATATAACCAATGGGAACGTGCAGACTATGTTTATTATTAAATATAACTTCAAGGTTCTTGTCACTTTAATATGTGCCAAAGCAGTCAATTTCTTTTTTTTTCATAGGGTATTCCTTTAGTATCTTAGTTTTTCTTCTGTTGCACTGAAACTTGTTCGTACTCAGTCTAGCATACTTTCCCCTGCAGAATAATAACTGAGGTAAATAGAGATTATTTACTTTGCTTTTTGTTTCATTGCAAATATCAACCCACACTCTCAGCATGAATATTTAAATTTATCCTGCTAGCATGGTAATTTAAAAGTAATTAAACATTGCACATAACTGACTGACAAACTATCTCTGATAAACCCTTTGAAGATGTGTTTTTATACTTACATATAAACAGTCCTGGCTGTTAAAGATAGTGAAAGTTTTAGTGATGTTTTTAATAGAGTCAGAGCTGCTTTGATTTGGTGAAGTGTGGCAATGAAGGCACGGACCCCGAGTTCATGCACAAGCGCAAGCAGCATTGGGATGACTTTATTTTATGCTTTACATCCTTTTATACCCATCCCAAAACAAAGCCTCTACTTTTCTCTTATCACCTAGCTACTTGGCAAGCACTGAGTCCAAGCCTTATATGAAAACAATGTCCATCTTGCAAGGTTCATTAGTCACAGCATTGACCTTATTTTTCACTTAGCTCTTGTTCAGTTATCCCATGGCTCATGACCGACAAGGCCAAGGATATCTCTGGTGTCTGGGTCAGCTGCCACACCTGCAGATTCTGTACTTGTTCCCACAGTGAAGCTCCATCACTCAAAACTTGATTAAGAACTGTAAAACTTAATTATACTGAAGATCTCCAGTCAAACTTGTAACTTATAAACACATATACATGCACCTAACAAGACCTAGATATTTCATACAGATAATCTCAGTGCCTGTTTCTGCATGCTTTGCTTTCTGAAGGAATCCAGATTTTTCTCAAGAGGTTTCAGTTCCAAAACAAGTCTGAGCATTTAGGACGTCAGAAAAGAATCTGAAAAAGTATTCACATGATATAGGAATCCATATTAGGAAAAAGGAATTGTGGGGACTTAACTTCATTTTAAACTTTCACTTGTTAAGATAAGAGATTCCTTTCCGCATCTGTGTTGTGCATATAAAAGGGGCATGGCTCTCATGTCAGTGGCATGAACCTTGAGTGCTTCTGTTGCCAGATCACATAATGGCAGTCATGAAAGTGTAGCACTTCCATCAGAAAAAAAAAAACAAACCCCACGCTCCTACTGTATTGTTTACCACTACAGTTTCTCTGTTTCACTCCATATGAGTGAAGGAAGAATGGGGAAGCCACTGTCTGTGTTTTCTTGGAATGTCTGAATTCCCAGTGCCAAACTCCTCTGTTAAATTTGCACAAATGCAGGATTTAAGTCCCCTTTTCTGGGTGGTTGCTTTCACTCCATTGATCACAGTCATATATAGATATTTCTGGTTGTAGGCAACTCATGACATACAGCACCTACATACTTACTACATATAGCACCACACTACAATTTTCACAGGATCTTGAACAGAATTTCAATCCTATAGCAGAAGAGAGAGGATCTGAACCTTCAGTTAGTCTGTGAGTATTTCTAATCACATGGTAATAATTACATGATAAATCACATGATAAAAATTAGATGTATATGGGAGAACTGTGAATGTCACAACTGATTTTTTTTTATTTTATTTTAACAGAATAACTGAATTTCTGCTTATCTCTAGGGGGAAAAAAAGTGAAAATCTATCTGTAGATCTCCTTTCAAGGTTCATAGTGAATGGATATAATATCTTTCCTGTACACTCAGCTGACCAAAAAATCCCACAAAGTCTGAGCAAGTGTATACAGCTGCAGTATAAAGTAGCCTGGTTTTTCACAATAAAAATGTACAGTTAATTCAAGATAAAGGCAGGATATCTACCTAAAATATACTGTGTAAATAGATAGCATATATAGTACAGTGGTTAGAGGATTCCACTACTTCAGCATTTTGCTTTCCCCACATGGTATACTTTGTACGTTATCACCACATTTCTCCAATGAAAGTAATAACAAGTAATATATAATATCACTGTCAAATTTCTGTTCATTTTATATTTATAAAAATTGTTTTGTGGTTTTTTCATGCTTGCTACCCTAAAAAAATTTTAAAAACCCTTAATTTTTATTTCCAAAATGTATTTAGAATCCACAAAACTCTTCTGTTTCATTATTGCTGTGGTATTTTTCCCACGTTTACATGTTGAATAGCCTTCTAAATTTGGACCGTATATAAAACTTTTCATCACTATTTTAATTTTAACCCACACTGATCAGGGCAAAAAGTCACTGTAAGCTGAGATCATTTTGATAGGCTCCAGGAAATGAATTTTTGGTTCTCTTCAGAATGGGCAGCTGTTTTCTGATGTCTCACCATGCAGCGCAATTTGGTAGGTTCACCTTTCACTCTCGTGCCCCATTTTGGGATGGCTATGTAGGTTGATAAAGATTTCAGACAGCTTGAACTCCCATTGTCAGTGACATTCATGCTCCTAGTATAAACAGAAGCCTTGAATGCAGATCCACCATAAATCATTAATAGCTTCCATCTTTCAAAAAATATACATTGTACTATGGGCTATCTCAAAAAATAAGTTTTGTCTGTATGTTCAGTCACTGATTTCTTTCACAGAAATGTGGAAAAGGATGTAACTCATTGTGGTTAAGCATATAAACGTCCTCTCCTTCTCTTTCACCCTCTCCAGTTTCCATGGTAACCCATCAAAACTAATAGAGGCCCACAGAACGTCATGTTCGGATACAGAACAGTCATACAAAAGGTTCAATTTGTAGTTCAAAATGAAAGGCAAATTACAGTGTGTTAAAATCATTCTTATAAGTACATGTTTAAAAAGTACAACTTTAGGTAGAAAACTTTAATGTTTTATAGATTGTATGTACAGGCCCAGCCGTTATAGGAGCCCTACAGATTTAATGTAGAATGTTTGGGACTTTAAACACAAATTTTTAGAGTATGGTGAAGAATTTAAGAGGAGATAAACTGCTTTCTATCAAATTATGTGTCAAAGTTATCTCTATTTTCTGAGTCATTTAATTCATTCTACGAAGTGTGAGAGTTTGTCTAGGAGTATTACAGTAGAGATTCTGGATAACTGTTGGACAGAGGACACTTTGACAGACAAATAAAACAGTATGAAATTAAACTAACCAAACAAAACACCACCATAACACAAAGCGAAACAAATCTCTTTAAAACCCAGGCCTACACTTTTCAGATGCAAAACATGAAAAAAAATTGCATCTCCTTAATCTGTGAATTTTACTTAAATCAACACAGCTCCAATAAAATTCATTAAGCTGGACACCACTCATCTGCTGTGAGTTTAATCAATAAGTTAAAACATATTTATGTAGATTGAAAAGGCAAACTGTGACTGACTTGGTAAGGATGTATCAGTTTGTCATATATGAAAGGTAATACTGCTGCCAAAGACTGAATTCTCTCTTCCAACTCTTTTCTGTACTTATATAGCCTTCCACAGAGCTCTTTGCATCTCGATGGTGAATTGAGTGGGGACATTGATTTGTCTGAGAGAGCTCTTTTTAAGTTCTTTTTTAGGTAGATGTCTTGTGTGTAAGTTAGGTCAAATGCTTGTGCTGTCACGATAGAAAAGCGGGAAATGGAAGTAAAAAACCAGGGTAAGTGGAAAAGAACTTTAACTGATAATTCTTGCTTAAATGGGCTTAAAATAACAGCACAGGGTTTAGTTTTTTTAATGATGAACATCAATAAAGAAAGAACATCATTGTAACAAAGTTATTCCTAATGTGGCAGAGATACATTTTGTCTTATTATCCCATCATCTAGTAAATTGTGCACATTTCTAGATTCTTAAACATTTCACTGTAATTTCGAGAAGTCAGTATTCTACAAGGATTTATAAGCACCATTTTTCTTGAAAGTAGATTCAAGTAAAAACAGTTTATCTGCTTAAAGTTTTGTCAAGACTGAGTCTATTCTCCTAGCTTGGAATATTCACCCTCAGTAAGTCTGCAGATGACACCAAATTGGGTGGGAATCTTGATCTGCTTGAGCGAAGGAGGTCTCTGCAGAGGCATCTGGACAGGTTGGATCGATGGGCTGAGGCCAACTGTATGAGGTTCAACAAGGCCAAGTGCCGGGTCCTGCACTTTGGTCACAACAACCCCATGCAACGCTACAGACTTGAGGAAGAGTGGCTGGGAAGCTGCATGGCAGAAAAGGGCCTGGGGGTGTTGGCTGACAGCTGACTGACTATGAGCCAGCAGTGTGCCCAGGTGGCCAAGAAGGCCAATATCATCCCGGCTTGTATTAGGAATAGTGTGGCCAGCAGGGCTCTGGAAGTGATCATGCCCCTGTACTTGGCACTGGTGAGGCCACACTTTGGATACTGTGTTCTGTTTTGGGCCCCTCACTACAAGACAGACATTGCATTGCTGGAACATGTCCAGAGAAAGGCAACAAAGCTGGTGAGGGCTCTGGAGCACAAGTCTTATGAGTGGCTAAGGGAACTGGGCTTCTGTAGCCTGGAAAAAAGGAGACTGAAGGGAGACCTTATCTCCCTCTAAAACTACCTGGAAGGAGGCTGTAGAGAGGTGGGTGTTGGTCTCTTCTCCCAACTAACAAGTGACAGGACGAGAGGAAATGGCTTCAAGTTTCACCAGGGCAGGTTTAGGTTGGACATTAGGAAAAATTTTTTCACCAAAAGGGTTTTTAAGCATTGGAATGGGCTGCCCAGGGAAGTGGTCGAGTCACCATCCCTGGAAGTATTTAGAAGATGGGCAGACGAGGTGCTTAGGCACATGGTTTAGTGGTGGGATGGCAGGATTAGGTTAACGGTTGGACTTGATGATCTTAAAGGTCTTTTCCAACCTAAACATCTCTATGATTCTATGATTCTAATATAAAACAGGGGAGATCGCCTTTGTCTTGTTTTTATCAACTGTTGTAAGCAAGGAGGTTTTTGGTGACCGAAAGAAAAGATTTATTGACAGAATTATTTAAATGAATATTTTGTATCTTTCATTGTAAAAGCTGTGTAACATATCACGAGGGAGATTGATGCAAGTCTGATACAGGTCATAGATTTAAGGCATGTAAAGACCAACAAACAAGATGGACATTTTTTCCCAATTAATGAGCATCTATTTAACCCAAACTGCTTTTGAATACCATTAAGCTCATTTGATCATTGATCCCTAAGAATTAGCCTTCTGTACTATAACATATAAACTGAAAATAAAAATATCTGTTCTGCCTAATCAGTTTTAACTAGTATGTACAGAGCAGAAAGTGCATCTGTACAAATTTAATAATCTGACTCACCTCAGGCCTTTTATTCAGTTTAGCATGTTGGGCAATGAAGTATGAATACAGTCTTGCAACCAGTTTTGTAATAGGCGAAAAGAAGAAATATACTATTTGTAAAATCTAATGCAGGTTTAGCAAAATCCAGGTTTTCTTAGCATGTGGTTTTTGGAGATGTCTCCTGTGACCACGAATGAAATAGAATAATTTTTCTTCCAGGCAAGAAAATTAGTCTGGAATTTAGTTCTGACTTCCACAGATTAGAAATGTTACCTGTCCTGAAATATTCTTAAGGACACCAGTGGTACTCCTTATCCATCTGACATCAGTTTTCACTTCAGGCATGTCACTTAAAAAAGGAAAAAAAAAATCCTAGAGTGAAGCTCTTTACCTAATTTATACTGATTTTAGTTACTCACTGGAGGAAAGCTCTACCACTAAATTATGTCTGAACATATCCTACACATCTAATATGCTGTTCCTGGGGACTGTCAGGCTATCATACTTGTGAAATAACCTGTATTCATCAATAGCATTTAGGTTTTTGTCAATTTATGGAGCTAATCACCAGTCCTGATTCCGATAGCTGATAATGAGACGTTTTTATAGTGTAGTTTGTTATTCACTAACTCAGAGGACAATTGTTTTTTTTCTTCCCTTATAATGAATCCATTCTTTGACATGTTTAGCTTTCTGATACCAGCTGCAAAATTATTAGTGAAAATATGACTCCTGCATAACAAATCCACAAGTGATAGGTTTGGCAAATAAATAAATGAATACAGCAGTAGCACAACTTTCAGTATTAGCCTCTAATGAGAGTGTGAAAATAGGAGTGAAAAATGGAAACATCACAAATATGCTTTGCAAATACTTGTCATTGTCAGCTCCGGAAACTACAAAGAAAACGTTAGTAGCTCAGGGAAGAAATCATTTTAACAGTCAAATAAAGGGAGATTATTTCAAATAGGATAATATAAAGGTGAAATAAGAATTGTCAGAGCACTGAACATAATAACTAATGGAAAGAAATATATACTAAAACCTACCAACAATGAGCATTATTATACTGGATATTGGAGAAGAGAGTATGTACCTCATTTGGAAGACCTGAGGGATTAACCTCACTTATGGTAATACCCTCTTCATTACGCTAGGTAAGACTGGGTAGAAATATCTTTCACTTTCACCCATACAAAACATACCTCAAAGGACAAGGAAAAAAGACAGATGGAAGGATGTCACCCTCAAGTTTAGAGAGTTTGCAAAAGATGACTGAAGGTCCTGACTTCCATACCTCTCTCTAGACTATTCTTATTTTTATGGGTCTTCCAGTCTACATAAAGACATAGAAAGCCTCAAGAAAATCCCTGAGTGTCTCAAGAGAAGAAATAGGTTATGGAGTCATATTTCATATCTGTTTTCCACTTGACTTCTGTACTGGGTACATAGTGATTTGCAAGTCCTGTTTTATCCAAATAAACAATATAAACATGATTTTGTTAGCCAATTGCTGTTACCATTAGCAAATACTCAGTTATTCAAGATGGCCCAAAGCAACTATATAACTTCGCCTCTCCTCTCCTCTCCTCTCCGCTCCGCTCCGCTCTGCTCCCCAGGTTACCTGTTCTTTCTTCTACCCTCTGTAAGCTTCCTTTTTGTGTTTGGTTTTGGCCAGGAGGTCTTTGTTCATTGATGCAGGCCTCATTGCATTTTTGCCTGACTTTGTATTTGTTGGGAGGGTACTCTCTTGAGCTTGGACAAGATGATCCTTGAATATTAACCAGCTTTTTTTGGCCCCCTTCCCTCCAGGGCCTTGTCCTATGGGACTGTCTGAAGCAGATCTTTGAAGAGATCAAAATCTGCTCTCATGAAGGCCAGTGTTGTCATCTGGCTTTTTGCCCTCCTCCCTGCTCTCAGGATACCGAACTCCACCTTCTCATAGCCTGCCTTTGACCTTCATATCCCCCATGAGCCCCTCATTATTAGTGAGTATGAGGCCCAACAGTGCACCTCTCCTCTTTGGCTCCTCTATCCTGAGGAGGAGGAGGAAGATATCAATGCACTCCAGGAATCTTCTGGATTTCTTATGTCCTGCTGTATTGTCCCTCCAGCTGATATCAGGGTGGCTAAAGAACCCCTTGAGGACCAGGGCCTGAGAAAGTGAGGCTGCTCCTATCTGTCTGTAGAGGGCCTGATCTGCTGGTTCTTCATGGTCAGGTGGCCTATAGCAGACACCCACTATAATGTCACCTTTACCTATCCTCTCTTTGATCCTAACCCATAAGCTCTCAGCTGGCTCCTCATCCATCCCCAGCCAGAGTTCCATGCACTCCAGCTGCTCTTTCACATAAAGGGCAACTCCCCCTCGTCATTTTTCCATCCTGTCTTTCCTAAAGAGCCTGTATTCCTCCATTTCAACACTCCAGTCATGGGAGCCATCCCACCATGTCTCCGTTATCCCAACAACTTCAGAGCCTGCAACTGCACACAGATCTCTAACTCATCATGTTTATTCCCATACTGAATGCATTAGTGTCTTCATTAGCAAAAGCTGACTCACACTTCACTGGTGCTGTGATAGCAAACCTTAAATGAGAAGTCCATGAACACGGCTTTTAGGTACATCTTTATTGCAGCATCATAGCTTTTCTTGTCATGCATGGTAACAACTCTTCAACCATTCAGTTAAAACAGTGAGAGCTTGTTTAGGAAATGAAAAGAAGGAAAGGAAAATTCCAGCGTCTTTTCTGGATAAGAGTATTCTGTAGCATTTCAGAAGGAACACTGTTCTGTCCATTTTCCATGGCTTTTCTGCAGCTTTCTTGTTTCTAACCACATGCTAAAAGGACACTCCCTTTCAAGAGGAAGAACAAATTAAAAAAACACCCAAACATTCTTGACAGTTGTCATCTTCTTTCTTTCTTCCAGCCCCTCCAAATAAATGCTTTCAAGGATTCCTCAATAAAAGATTAGAAAAGTGAGGGCAAAACTCTTAAGAAATGCCAAATAGAAGATTTTTTCAGGAGATAATTGCCTCATGCTGGTTTTTAGAGAAACTTTGTAGGTATTGTATTGCCATTTCTTAGGCAACTCATTGGTTTATATACTTCAATGGTTTGCATAATTGAGTGGGGATATTATCTTCTGCTATTTTTAATAGTATTACTTATATTTTTTATTTGCATCTATGTTAATATAAATACTGTTTTCAGTTTGGAATTTATTACCAATTCTATTTTTTTTTTCAGTTATAGTGTAAGATCACAGAATGAAAATGTTTAAAAAACACACTAGCAGCACATGTATTTTGTTTTTATAATTTAAGAAGACTGTGTGGACTGGGAACTTCATATCCACTCATTGCAATGGGGTAGACTCCACTCACAGATAGAAACTACTTGAACATTTCTTCATCACACTATTGTACCTACTGACCATATCTAGTGTTATTAATGTGGCAATTTGCAATATGACTGAAGGACCAGACCTGCTGCATAGACACCTGAGTAAATTTGTGTCTGCTCTTGAGTTGCCTCTGTAGAAAGGGTGGTTGAGGACTTCTTTGCTACAGCAACAGTTCCAATAGCCTTTACCTGTATCATTTATTTCCTAAAGTATCCTCAGAAACTGGCTGTGGGTTAGCTTCATTTTTCTAACAGCAGTGTAACAGTATCAACCCATTTTTTTGCCTGGGTGTTCTTTGTCTCTCTTTATTATGTGACCAGTAGATAGGGAAAGGGGTCTGGACTAATTAGGGAAGGAAATAAAAATTAAGGTAGCTTTCAGTCAGATCCTGAGAAGCCAAATAACTTCATGCCACAGGCTGGCTGCATTGTCCTAGTGGGACACCCAAATAAGAATCAGTGGTGTAAGTACAGAAGTAGCTATAAGGGCTTTTTACATTTTTTTAGCATATAAATAATTCTGATACACTCCAGTTTTTTTCCTTCATACACTTACTAAAAGCCAGTAATGTCTAATTATGTGAAAAATCTTAACTACATGTTCTTATTTTTAAGGCAAAGACATGAAGAACAGAAAAAAAAATCTTGATAACATGTAGGTCTCATATGGTAAACAGATATATAGGGATTGGGGGGGTGGAGTGTTTGGGGTTTTTTCTTTGGGGTTTTTGTTTGTTTGAGAAGAGTGTTGTTGAGTTGGTTGTTTTTCTGTGTGTGCATGTAAATGCACATGTTTAAATGTTAATTTAAACATTTAAGACTCTATAATTTGGTTTTGCATGGTTAGGGTCTTAAATATGAACGTGCTACCTCATCGCTCTTTCTTTGCAACTAAACGGAGCTGTGTTTTCTAAACTGAAAAATATGCTATTTAGCTTAATTTATATATGTGTGTGTATCTGTAAAATATTTATAACATTTCTGTTCTTTACATCTGTTATGACTGATACTGTAAGGAAGAAAGCTCTTTGTCAAGGGTTCTTGCAGCTTATGCCTCACCTGAAATCATAATCCTTTTTTTTTTTTTTGACCTGATTATCATTTCTATGGCAACCAATTGTAATATCAGAATGGAGCATTTTTTTCTTCAAGTAGGGAATAAGCAGCAGGATGTGATTAATTCTTAAAGTGCAAGGCTATTCTGAAAACTCTCTACAAAAATAGTATTGTCACATTCAATAGTTTCCCTCCCCTCCATATTTCCTCAATCAAATTCATTCAGTTTACAATTGAAATACTTTTCTGACGGCCAGCCCTTTAAATTAGGACTGGGATTTGGAAACTTATTTGTCTTCTATCTGACTCTTGGATCACCAATAATAAAGATTTTTGCAGGTCAAGTATTGCCTTCAGATTCACTTGCGCAACTCCATTACTTTCAGTCAGGTTGCATAAATGTAACTGAAGGCAAAACACCAAAAGCAGTGGAACTGAAAAATAGTCCTGGAACTGGAACTTTTAGTTAACAATTGCATTGATTATGTTCAGGCCAGAAAATTATGCAGTGCACTCTCCCAGATCTGTATTGTTTCTGTCTGCTTAAAATTAATTTCTACTTATAAGATTTCCCTGTTGACAAGTTCGACTATACACAAATAACAAACACAAGCAACAGATTATTTTCACAAAGTAAATTTTGATATTGAGGATGAAACTCTGTTTATGAGGTAAGTTTGTATTTTAAAAAAAAACATCAACAAACAACTTTTGTCTTTTCCTGCTTGGGTAATTTTTTCCCTTTTAAAATAAAAGGTTCCCATTGTCATCTCTACTGTCTGTCCAGTTGCATCCTGCTACAATGGGGCTGCTAGAAATGTCAGTGATTTCTTAGTTCTCTTGCAGTTCTTCATAAAGTACAAGTTGTCAGGGGCTTGAGGGCAATAAGAAGCATTGTTTCCCCTGCCCAGCCTTTCCCGGGACACCTCCAAGCTGCCCACAGCCCACTGTCCCATTTCAGCCCCCTAGGCCATTTGTCTGTGCCCCAGTGATGCCAGTCTCCAGATCCCCACAGCCCTGCCCTGTCCAGCCATGGGTCCCACCCACATCACAGCCCAGCATTGGCCTGTCCTCAGCGAGGTGCCCAATGCCCAGGGCTGGTGATGACCCTGGTGCCCCCCTGGCTGCCCTGCTCCTGGCTGCAGCAGTGGTACAGGCTGTGGCTGCCCTCCATCAAAGGTTCCCAGTCCCCAGAGAGCCCCCAGCACATGCAATGCCTTAACATGAGACAGTATTATAGTTTTTCATGCACTGGGTTTGTTTTGTTAGTTTTCAGTTAAAGAAGATGACTTTTATGACTGGTGCAATTGTAATTCAATAATTGTGGTGTTGACTTTACTTGGCTTGCCTAAAGAAGCCATTGAATTTTTAAGTTCTCCTGATACGGGGAACGCTAAAATATTTAAGGTGACAGGATAAGAATAAGCCCTAGTACAAATGAAAAACAAGCTTGAGCAGCTAAGAGCAGTTATTGTTTAAGTGAAAGAAGCATTGACATGGTAGTTGGATGGTCGGAGGGTTCCTACTTCACTTTTTGCTTACAGGCAAGTCTAGTAATCAGTGGTAGGTGTTTTGCCTCTGTTTGGACAAAATATTGAAGAACCTGTTTATGCATTAGTCCTTGGCCTTCACAGGTGACTTATTAAGTGACTTTACATTCCCTAATCTTGATAAAAGCTTTCCTGCAATTTGTATGTGGATTAAACCAAGTGAAAAAGTCTACTTTTCTAAATAGGTTTCAAATGAACACCTTTAGGATAAGTATGTACTGTTCATTTTTTTTAAAGATATGGGCGTCTGCACAATTTATTTTTTTTACTGTCTATAATAAATGGAGAAGTATTTGGATTAAACAGAGGAAGGATTGAAATGATACTCAGATCTGGATTCAATGTTCATTCTGTCCCCAAGTTAAAATACAGATATGAGTAACCTACTTACTTTTCAGAGCTTCAGTTTCAGGTCTGTAAAATATATATAAATCCAGTAATTTCTAGAATTCTTTGGCATATCTCTGACCTAATATTACATGTCTAAAAATTAGTTATCCAAGTCAAAGCAAATAATTTTGGCTTTCCTGTGTACTTAGTAGAAGGAAATAAAAACCTATAGAGAATGCTTTGTCTTCCCTTGGACATCTGTTTTAGGATAACACAAATAATTTCAAGTCATCTATTTCTCTCCATTAACTATAAAGAAAGTTTAGAATTACTATCTTTAGCTTATACAATGAACTATTAAGCACTGAATATTAAGGCCGATTAATCCAAATTTACTTGAGATTAATTGTTTGGAACTCTCTTAGTAAGTCTATACATTTGGTTGAACCCTGAACATTGCTTCAGTTTATAAGATGCTTAAATATCTTATGACACTGCTTATTATATACAACTTCTTTACCTGCTTTGGACTTGAGATAAAAAGTGGGTTTAAAAGTGAAATCTAATAAATTTAATTGTTAAATTTATGTCATATATTTGAGATATGTTAATTATACAGTGAATAATCAAAACACATTAGAACTAAACAAAAAGCAGGATAGGATGGGGATAGAAAAACTGCATGAGCCCTGTTTCCATGGTATTAGAATTGCTTGCAGAGGCTACTTGCAACCTCCATTTTGAGGAACAAACTTTCATTTTTTTAAGATTATATTAGTACAGGATATTCTAACAAGCTCTTATTGCTCACTTAAAACTTATTCCTTGTCTCTCCAATGCAAAGATACAATTACTTGGGCACAAACTGTACACCTTCATCCAAGTACAAAACATAATGAGGCAGTGTGCTGGGGCAGGGGGAACCTTGATTTCATGGCTGGGTATTTTGAACATGCCCAGGCTTTGGAAGACTTGAAAGCGGTGTTTCACTACTGTGAGTGAGGCTTCCCTTACTTCATTGAGTGAAACCTGATTCATATTCTTAAAATTTAATATAAAATTACTCCAGTGGTCACTTTGGCCACTTCCCAGTGAAATACACAGCTCTGGCACTGTCTCTGACTGACAGACCAGCTCTCACAGGCTAGCCATGCTGACAGTGTTAAACAGCTTTTGCTTCTGTAACAGGATGGTCACCTCCAGACTCTTTTGGAAATAACTCTGGTCTGTGCTAACTCCTAGCTGTGTCCTGAGTATGCTAGCTAGCAAAGGTGAAAGCCATGCCAATGATAATGCTAACAGTAGAGCAGTGTGGATCATGACTGCCTGGTGCTTGTACCTCTGTCCTGGCCTTGTGTAGTTAATTCGCATAGACATCATGTCAGGGGCTGAGTTATGAAGCTAATCTATAGTCATTGGAAAGACTAGTCCTCTCAGAAGGTAATTCAGGGCTCCACTGTAAGGTACTGATGTGAATCAAGAAGGAGATTCAACTAAATCAGCTCTAGGTGCCTCTTTTCTCCAAGCCTTCTGCTGAGATCACACTCTTGCCATTTCAATTACTAGTTACACAAAACATCATACATAGGGCGCTGTTTCCAACAGGAGCGCCTTCCAAACCACACGGAACAGGTTTTATTGATAGTTACAAATAAATAATCCAAATTATTTGAAGCTACTTATTTCTTTTATTTCTATTCCAAAATGCCTTTAGCTGTTTTCTGTAAAAATCTTCAGCTACCTAGATGTATTGTCATGAAAAGCTTCCTCAGGTAAATTTCCCTTAGAGGCGAAATTTCCCTTAGAGGGGAAATTTCCTGTTTCCCCTCAATTGTTAACTCTTCAGGTCTTTTCTCATGTTTAAGAAATGTAATGTGACAGATGATTAATTTATCATGAAAATAGTGTCAGAGCCTTCAGGACACCATCAGCTCTGACCCTGCCCACATCCCCTGGCTCTCCCCCTACCCTGCTCACAGCCCAGGACCCTATTTCAGCTCCCTGGGGCTGCCAGTCCCTGTCTCAATGATGCCACAGCAGGACTGGTGTCTGGCTCCCCACAGCCCTGCCCTGCCTAGACATGGGTCCTGCTGAGCTGGGCCAACTTACAGGCCCACATCCCACCCTGTCTTTGGCCCATCCCCAGGGAGGTGCCTGATACCCAGGGCTGTGGGACTGGGGCTCCCTCAGTGCCGCATAGCTTGCCCTGGCTTCTGGCTGGGGGTCCTGATGGCCCAGGAGCCTCATGCAGCTCCCAGCTCCAGAGAACTTTAGTCCCTGCCTTACACACATGATTGCTGATCCTATCCAGGAGTTATGTTTTAATTTTCTTGTACTTAGTCATAATCAAATGCTGGATTATTGTATGCTTTGCTGGCCAATAAGGAGTTACTTCCCTTGGTAGCAGACAGTCATGCTATGATTTTTTTTTCAAGGAAGCCAGGCTCCTTGATCTGAGCTGTAAACCCTCCTGGTAATAATAATACAATATTATCATGAGTCTTGGTATGAAACACCTGCACATTCTGGTGGTTGCCGTTCTAGTTTTGCCTGGACACCTTCACTGTCCTCTTCATGCTGGTGTGTCTGATCAGCATAAATAGAGAAGAATACATTCTACCAGTGGAAAATTTCTGACTCCTTCAGTGATACAGCGGTGAACATTCTCCAGGGCCTTCCTAGCATAAGACAAAGAGTAAGACAAAGAAATGATGCTAGTAACGATGTCCTTTTAATATGTCAGACTAATCTTTCATCATCAGAGATGATTTTTAAAAAAATATTTTATTAAATTGTTCTTTCAATACCACATCCATTTGTCCTCTTAAACGAACGCCAGAGAAGAACTGGCAGTCTTAAAATGACAGAGACCCATCATTTGTGTTAAATGATTTTTATAATAACCAGTATAGGAGATGGAAAACTCCTACATGTCTTAATGTGTGATGAAGGATGTCATCAGCTCCTGGAGAAGCCCAATGAATACTGAACTGTCAAGCTTCAATTTCTTTCCTATTTCTTGTGTCAGACAGTCTGAGAAGGCTATGTCTCTCATCATGTATCACTGAACCTTCTCTTCCTATCCATTGTAAGACATTGCAGGATACTTGGCTGGTCAGGCAGCCTGATCCATAAGCCTAAATTAATGAGCTACATTGGACTAGTGCTCAAGTGAAATTCTGTTGTACACTTCTCTGGTTTAAGTGTGAGCATGCTCCTCGCTGTGCTTTTGGACAAGGCCAAGTAACAGTCTCTTAGACAATGGCCAAGAATGGTCACAGATACTGTGAGTCAAGAACAGTCAATGAAGCTATTTATGAAGGGACAGAAGTTTGCCAAACTCAGGGTCAGACAGTGGATTTTAGTCTACTTTATTTACGAACACAGTCCTAGGAAAAGAGGCAATGAACTGTAATCATTGATGGATACTGCAGCATTCAGAAAGAAATTTTGTCAAACCAAAATATCATGTTTTCACTTTAAAAAACACTGAAGGTTTCACTAAGGGTCTTTTATTTTTAATCACTGCTCATTTTCATCAAAAGAATCTCCTTTTCATTTCTGAACTTGTGGACCTAATCTTGGAAATGTGCGGAGGTCAGATACTTATTTTTAATTGGTGTGTACCTACGAACTTTTTACTCTTGCAGAGCCTTATGTTTTCAAGAGACAGCAGCGGATGAGAGCAAAAGAGAGATGAAGATTAGGAATAGGTGGAAGTTCTCTGAAGTTGAAGAGTTTTATGAGTTCCTGTCAAATATCCCCTTCCTCCTCTTGAAGGCAGATACTGGGGAAAAAAAAAAAAAAAAGATGTAACCCTACTTGTGTTCTTCTTTGGCTTGTCTGTTGTTTCTTAAACGTTTAGGTTTAGAGTTTACCGCAAATGAAGACCCTCTCCCAAACACTAACATGCAAAATAAGAAAAGATATAAGAATAATGTCTCATTGATATAACAAAATCTCTATCACATTGTCAAAATCGATGCAGATTTATAATTTTTATTTTACTTCTCACCAGTGTGTTCCTTATTCAAAAACACCTACCTACAAATTGTCCCAAAATACTCTCATTCAAACACCACTACAGCAAAACCAAAAGATATGCCAATATAAATGCTTTACCAAGGGCATTTATAATATGAGGAATAAAAGTGAGAATGAGCATAAATGAATGATTATGTTTCTAACAGATGTTTAAACTGCATACTACATTATTGTATAAGTGACGGAGTAATTTGAAGATTTTTATACAGTGCATCAGACACATGGTATCCAATTTATGAAGTTTTTTTAGATTGAAACAACATATTTGCATTTCATGCAGAATATTTACCTCTGAACCAACAGAAACAGGAAGAGTTTGTGTGTCTTTTTGTTAAAATCCTCATGTAAATTGCTTAGGGGTAAAAATTCAAAGAATATAAAAAATCTTCATCTGGCAATCACTCTGTTCTCTCACTAAATCTCCAACATTTTTTGAGTTGGGGACAATTTAATTACTATCAATGGAAGAAACTCAGGGACTATATAGGAGCATAAATTTTTAAATCTCTTATGAGTTATTCACATTAAAAACATTTACCAAGTGTTAATGAAGAATATTGTCCTGAGATGAGTTTGAATGTTAAACTAATTTTCTTCTTCAACTTACTATTTCTTCAGTTGTTGTTTCTTTGTAAAATAACAGACTTCTCTAGGAAAGAACAAAATATTTTAATCATATTGTAATGTTCCTGTTAAAAATATTTGGTTGCATCACTGTATAATAAGATTTCAAGCGTGTGATGCACACACAAATTTCTATACAGTAACAAAGAAAATGTAATTGTTCAGGTATTCTGCTATTAAATTTTAACACTATCTTAATACAGTAATTTTTAATCTGGCTGTTTCTGATCCATTGAAATCATTGAATTATTGAGAAATATGATAATCCATGAAAGTAAAAGAAGCAAAATCTATTCCTGTGAAATATACATCAAAGATATAAATTTTGAAATAAACTCCTAAATTCCTCTCATTTTTTTATTATATCCACAAAAGACACTAACTGCTGTGATAATAATAAGAGGGAAATAGTTATTCAAAATATTTTTTATTTAAATCTAGGAAAAGATGAAAAATGTAAAATTAATTTCCAGACAACAATACTAATTTTAAGATACCTTTTTCAAACACTTGGTGCAATTAAGTTACTGGCCAGGAAGTTGGTTCTCTGTTGAACTATCATATCTCTCACAAACTTCTTTCATGAATTTAGTTCAGTCACCTAATCTCAATTCTCCGTTTCGAAAAGAATGATGATAATCCTATATCTAGCAAAAGTAAGAAAGAAAACAAAATTTATCTGTGTCTGACATTGTTCCTTCATTTGTGTTTGTACTCCTATGGTGAGTTGACCTTGTCTGGATGTCAGATGCCCACCCAGCAGGCAGCAGCACACCACACAGCTGCCCACTCACTCCCCCCTACCCTCGGTGGGATGGGGGAGAGAATTAGAAAAAATAGTAAAACCCGTGGGTTGAGATAAGGACAGTTTAATAAAGTAGCAGAGGAAAGGAATAACAACAATAATAATAATGGTAATAGAATATACAGAATAAACATTCTCTTAATGGTAAGAGAATATACAGAATATACAAAACAAATGATGCACAATGCAATTGCTCACCACATGCTGACTGATGCCCAGCCTGTCCCCAGCAGCGATTGCCCTACCCCTTGACCAACTCCCCCTGAACATGACATCATGTGGTATCGAATACTCCTTTGGCCAGTTGGGGTCAGCTGTCCTGGCTATGCTCTCTCCCAGGTTCTTGTGCACCTGGCAGAGAGTATGGGAAGCTGAAAACGTCCTTGACTGGTGCAAGAACTGCTCAGCAACAATTAAAACATCAGTGTGTTATCAACATTCTTCTAGTACTAAATCCAAAACACAGCACTATGCCAGCTACTAGGAAGAAAATTAACTCTATCCCAGCCAAAACCAGAACACCACCAAGCCACCCTACACCCCCTGTCCTCAGCTGGACAGAGGAGAGAAAATATAGCAAAAAGGCTCATAGGTCACAAGGGACAAGGAGATCACTCACCAATTACCATCATGGGCAAAACACACTTGACTTAGGGAAATGAATTTAATTTATTACCAATCAAAATCAGTAGGGTAATGAGAAATAAAACCAAATCTTAAAACACCTTTTCCCCACCACTCGCTTCTTCCTGGACTCAACTTCACTTTCGATTTCTCTACCTCCTTCCCCAACAAAGTGTAGGGGGATGAGGAATGGAGGTTGTGGTCAGTTCATCACATCATCACAAGTTGTCTTTGTCCCTCTTTCCTCCTCCCAACTCTTCCCCTGCTCCAACATGGGGTCCCTCTCATGGGAGACAGTCCTCCACAAACCGCTCCAGCATGGGTACTTCCCACAGGCTGCAATTCTTCACAAACTTCTCCAGCGTGGGTCCTTTCCATGGGGCGCAGTCCTTCAGGAGCAGACTGCTCCAGTGTGGGTCCCCCATGGGGTCACAAGTCCTGCCAGCAAACCTGCTCCAGCACAGACTCTCCACAGGGTCACAGACTCCTACAGGTGCATCCACGTTGTCTGGCATGGGGTCCTCCAGGGGCTACAGGTGGATATCTGCTCCACCGTTAACCTCCAGGGGACAGCCTGCCACACCATCATCTTCACCACAGGCTGCAGGGAAATCTCTGCTCTGGCACCTGGAGCACCTCCTCTCCTTCCTTCACTTACCGTGGTGTCTGCAGAGTTGTTCCTCTCACATATTCTCATTCCTCTCTTCCAGCTGCCGCTGCACAAGTTTCCACACACACACACTTCTTAAATACATTATCACAGAGACACTGCCACTGTCACTGATTAGCTCGACCTTGGACAGCGGTGGGTCCATCTTGGAGCCAGCTGGCATTGGCTCTATCAGACATGGCGGAAACTTCTAGCAGCTTCTCACAGAAGCTGCTCCTGTGCCCCCCCGCTACCAAAACCTTGCCATGCAAACCCAATACATTCCATACCTCGCCTCTGTGGACAGCATATTTAAGAATTATCATGAAAATACACATTCATCACACAATCTTCACAAACTTCACTCACATCAACAAAAAGGATTCCCCATAACAAAATCAAAATATCATTACAAGACTGACAAAAGTGGACAATTTACACACAAGCTACCTGTCATCCCTTCACTACAAATACAACAACAGAAATTCCCCACAAACATTCAGCTTTTTGCTTTCCAGCTGCGTTCAGTCCATGTGTTGACTGTTACCTCTCCCAGTTACTATCCTCATCTCAAATTACTCGTGCCCCATGTAGGTCACCAAAAAGATTTGTGGGTCAAAATAAGGACAGGGAGATCACTCAGCAATTACCATCACGAGCAAAACAGACTTGACTTGGGGAAATTAATTTAATTTATTACCAATTAAAATCAGAGTAGGATAATGAGAAATGTACTGGCTTTGTATGCCTGAACTTGGATAAAATTAAAATCTTCTATAAGGCTTTGGGCATTAAGTGCCAATAAAAGTTAGTTGAACTTTGATCTGGGTCATCAACATTATTTGAGTATCTAATCCAGTGGCAGTATAAATATTTCTAAGTTCCTGTGTTTCATGATCTGGAAATGTTGACAGTCATTTTGTAGCTCACAAGAAAAAGCTTAAAATATATTAAAGAAGGACAAAGAGCAACAAGAGAAAGAAGAGAAGTTTACATTCTTGTACTTAGATATTAAAATGACATTCCCACACATTGTGCAGCTCAGTGCTAATAAGATTCACTGGACAATGAATTATTCTAATTTTAGATTTTTTTGAATCAAGATAACGTTTTGTTGAAAGACAAATGCTTTGTCCTTCAAGGTGAATTACCCTTTCACATTTTAATGTTTACAAGTTTACTTTACAAGTAATAATACCAAGCCAACATTCAGAGTAATAAATATAAATATCGGGTCCATAGCCAGTAGCAATTTCTCCTTTACCTCAACACGCTTCAGATCGTGTTACACAGCAATAACATAATATGTTATGCTTATTTCTTCACAATGAAGGATGTGGGGTTTATGTATGTGCATATCTAAATGTTTTGAGGCATTTCATAAGTTAAATCAATGTTATGACAACCACTCTAAAACACAAACCAGAAACTAGATCTAGTCAATAATATCTCTGTTAGCTTCTTGTTTCTAATACTACTTTATCTGAGATCTTTCCTTTCTTCTTCTTTTCAAGTATCAACTCAAATCTCAGGGTTTTTTTGTTAAAATTTTGAATTTTATTGGAAAAAAAATCTATTAAATCAAACCAAATCAAAAATTAGCTTCACAAAAAATTTAAATAGTCCCACTTGCAAAGTTGTTGCACATAGTTATCTTTTGGCAGAGCTTTTTCCTTCTGCTATTTTCTTTCAATATTTTACCATACTTTATAATTAGATACTTATATAATTACAACTTTATAATACTTTACTACTCCTGCTTTGGATAGAAGTTAGTTTGTGTGTGCACAGTTCTAATGCAAACATTCTTATCTGTTCTGCTCTGGAAGTATTTAGTAATAATATGGGTGAATAAAACATAAATCAGAAAGAACACTGCAGTTTGGAACAGAAAGTATCTGGCTATGTAAGTGTAGTTATCACAGAGCTGGGGGAAATCTTGGAATGTGACCCATATGCAGACTAAGAACCTCATGCATAGTATCTTCATGCTATGAAGGAGGCAAAGTTTAGACAGTGTGAAGAGAAATAAGGAGCTTATCCTAACAGAGGCTTAATCTCTTGGTTCAGCCACCCCTAGCATCACCCTTAGCATCAGTATTTTGCAGTAAATAAATTGCTAAATGTACAAATATAAAATGCAATCCTGAAAGTGATTTGGCTAAAATTCTCAAAGGCACTCAACACTGGACTAACTTTCAGGAGGAGTAGGTCACCATGCTTTAGCAGAGCTCTTTTCATGAGAGAAGGCCTGTTGACTACTCTTATGAATTAGTCATGTAACTGCAGGATAGTCAAGTAAGAAAGCAACTTGTAATGAGTGGTGATTTGTTAAACTGAACAGCCCATGAGCTATGCCAATTTGGGGGTTAGGAATCATCTTCCATGGGAATGACATGGAAGTGTGAAAACAGCTTAATTTAGACTTTCAAAAAAACCTTTGAAACCTCCCCCTTCTCACCTGACCTGCAAGTTTATTTAACTGTATAATTTATAAAGCTTTGTTTCAAGGGTAAATTTAGGCACATGTACCTAATTTTTATTTTAGAAGTAGTTAAACATTGTTGTGTTAAGACATTTATTAACCTTGTAAAAATTATTGTATCAATTTAATTAACTGAACTTATTTGCAAACAAAGCCTTTGTGCTATCAACAATAACTAATGGTGTATAGCTCTGTTAGATACATTCAAGATAGAGACACATAAATCTTAAGAAGAAGATAATAAACAGACCTGTCACTGTAAATGCAATAATGAGAGACTTCTCTGTGAATACTTAAGAACCAAAATGTGTAGAATGTGATAGTGCCACGAATGGTTCCTTTCTCTTCATCCTCTCATTTCTCCATGCTAGGCACATATAAACTGCAAAGAACCTCTTCACTCATATAAGAGACACAGTCACGGTAGCTTCTAAGGTAGCTCTTTAGAGAACCTTGCCACTAAATGAATGGCACTTATTGCAGCATCATTATGGCATGTCACTTACTGAAATAGCAGCTGAAATGGCTCTGTGGACATTGTCCCTATGGGACTTCTAGTTGCTATTACATTGATACTGAGAAATAAGAAGGTCCATACAGTTAAGGCACTAAGGTGCATTAAGGTATGCTTGTCACCTTGAACAGTGAAATACTCTGGTAGTTTGGGTGACCTGAGTAAGGACACATTGACCAATTTAGTTACATGACAAGTGACCGTTGGTAATATTCTTTAAAATTATTTAGTTAAAACTAAAAAAAAAAAAAAAAAAGAGGGAGGTAAGAAAATATTCAATTAAAAGAGTACTAAAATAGTATTCAATGAATCTTTAACAGTCACCCTAATTCCCAGTCCTTCAAGACAGGCACTGTTCCACTTTTTTTTTTTTTTTCTTAAAGAAGAATATATTATTTTGCAGTCACTTAGATGTCATTAAGTTTCATTAAATATATTCTTTTTCAGAGGAAAGACAGTGATTTAAAATGGGTGGATCCTTATTTTTATTTTTCATGTCATTGAAGTCAACTCTTGTTTCCTTGAAAATAAGATAAATACATGGGGAAAAAAAGGTAAAAGGATAGCAAATATAGAAAATGCAATTGCCTCTTATAAACATGATGTTGGAAAATGGCAGTCTAAACCAGAAAGATGCAAACTTTTTTAGCATTCCTAGTGAGTCCATACTGCATTGTCTTATTGGTAAAGCTGTATGTTTGTGTCCAAGAAGAAAAAAGAGGTAACTACTTCTGCAGTTATAGCCAAGGAATAGATGACTAATACGCTGTCTAGATCAATGGAGATAGATTTTGGTTTAGAAGCCAGAATAAGATAAGCAAGAAGAAAAAAAGTGCTAATTTAGAATGCAACACGGAGGAGGCTAAGAACATAATGGACACGCTTTGTAACAGGTAATGTTGGAAAAGAGATCAAGTGATATCTCATGTTCCAGGCATGAAAACTTGAAGAGCTCACTATGTTTATCAAAATCTTTGGTGAATCTCATTCCTTCTGCCCATACATTTTCTTTCTATCATTTTTAAAAGGCTTAAAGTGAAAAAGATATCTCATTGTCCCATTACTTTCTAGAATTATATATTACTGCACCAGTTGCATTCTATTGCTTTGTTTCTTACTCCCCTTTTCTGCCAGATGCGTGTTAACATGGTTCCTGGGATTTATCAATATCCAATTTGATTTGAAATTAGGGTTTTTTTCTATCTTTCATTTTTATTAACCTTATGACACATTTAATCTATGAAGCTGATCTGAACTGTTGTGCTATACACACCACCTATTTTCTTCTATTCAGACCAGACAAGCTAACAGATGCTTATGGAAGCACTGCTTTTTTTTTTTTTTTTTCTCTTTCTTTTTACCATAAGTAGGAATAAACAGTATAGAGAAATTGATTCCATATTTCAAATCACCAGTATTTGAACAATATCTTATTTCTCCTATTAGTGAAACACATTGTGGAAATAATGTAATGAGAAAAAAATAATCACTAGGTGCCTGTAACATGTTACAATGACTTGCTATTTGTGGATAGAACTGGTAAATTCTGCTCAGGTGAGTTACAGCTCATCTTTGGCGAGGTGTAGTTCCTTTTTTCTTTTCTAGTTCATTGGCCTGCACGATAAATTCTCCAAATATGCTGTTATTGTCTTCTCCTCCCTTTCACTTTTTAATACACTGATTATGAAATGATACACTACTTCCCCAACATTATATGTCTCATTAATCTGATACATGGATGGCAAGCTGGTATACAGATATAAAAGTGCTGTTGCTTTAAGGGGATGGGCAGACTCATCAAAGACTCATCAAAAAAATGGGTACTTTTCTGTTGATTGCAGCGTGCACAGATCACAATTTTTTTCAGACATGTTGTAGAAAAAAATATTTTTAAAGAGATAACTGAATTCAAATATCCATACAGCTAAGCATTTTTAAACAGTATAATGCCAACTTCTCAGAGAGGACTTAACACTTTGGTTAGTCTTCCAAACCCCCTCACTATTTTCCATTTCTCTATGCAGTAAGAAACCCATTTCAGAATTAGTGATTGCCATCCCATTTATTCATGCACACATCACTAAACAGAAATGCTGTTCCCCCAGCTGCAGGCACTGGTGGTCAAACAACAAATTCATTGTGGAAGGTAAACAATTCTGGCAATCCACACTCTAATACATATGTAAGTGTTATGCAATTTTAATAGGCATATAAACCAGCATGTGTCCACAGGTTCTTGCAAATGAAGTCATGGAAGTCCTACAAGCTGCAGGAAGTACATTTTTTTCTGGTAAGGAACTATTTCCTCTGAGGAATATGAATGCATTTTTATTCCTTTGACTTTATAGCACATCCTGAAAGCCACAGCTTTAATGATAAGGAAACACGTGCATGGCAGAATCTGTGGAATATATGTATGGTAACATTTCTTAGCTGTTTTCATTCCACTAGTTATTCAAGGCTCATTGTATGAACATAAACCGTGTCTTCAATCTGGAGAGTGTCATACTAACAGGTTTACCTAATGGATTTTTTATCATCATTTAAATACTTGGAATGCCAGACTGTTGTGAGAGATTGGGGAGGCTCAAGAGAAATATCTGAGGTTGTTAAAAAAAAAGATATAAAAAAGGTATTCAAGAAATTCATATGAAAAGTGTTTAATGGCCAGATCCTATAGCTGCTGGATGTCTTAATACCTTTTAGAAAGAGGAGGAGGATCATTCAGGGGTTTTTTGACCTTTCCCTCAAGGGGAAGAAAAGTTGCAGAATTTGAGACCATGTCAAGAGTTTTTGAAAGTAAAGGTGGGGTAAATGAGTTAAGAAAGGTATGACAAACAGATGAGGGAAACTGTTAGGACAGAAACAGCTAAAATGAGATCAGAGAGAGAATTTCAATTGATAGAACAATTTAATCCAGGCAGAGCAGCATAATCCTGTCCAAAGTCACTTTATTTGTTCTATTTTCTGATGACATTCTAATATAATCAAGACAGAAAAACAAGTTAAGCTCCAAGTTAGCTAACTCTAAGGTGGTCTATGAACTTTTGTTTGTAAAAGTGGATTCATTATGTCACCAAAGAAAAGCTAACTGCAACAATTTCCAGACAAAAAATTTTTTCAACATGTTGCCAAGAATGTTGTCCATTACTTTTCAGCACACATTTTCCTGCATACAGCAAGCAAAAATATTTTTTTTTTAAAATTGTTTGGTTGGTTTTAAAATAGTGCTATTAAAAAACACCTTAAGCATCGTCCACTCCATCATCACCATTCATGATAGTAGTCACACAGCCCAACTAGAAACAGGTTTGTAGTTGAAAATGAAGAGAGTTTAGTCCATAGGCTAACAATACGCTCTATGAGATATTCACAGAAAGCTTTAGCTCTCTTATTATAAGATGGTAGCACAGACTGACCAAAGTGTCAAAACTGTGGTCAGTTAAGAAGAGCTTGTCAAGTAATCAGCTGTTTCCAACACATATGCAGCATCATTAAGTATACTCTGCATTTCATGAAGTGTACTATGGCCCAGAGTATCATATTCTACTATCAGATTTTGAGCTGCATAATTTTGTTAGTTTTTTTCTTCTGTAAAATGCTATGCAAGGCAGCAGTATCCTACAATTACAGAAAAAAAAAAAAGTGAAGAAAAATACACATCATTTGTGCAAAAGAGCACTTGTGCAGCCAACAGTGCTTTCTGGTATCCACTTTTTGTACTTTCTGTATCAGAATTACTTTTAAGTACATAAGATATCTATTTCTAGTGGTTTGTGGTTAGGGTTTCTTTTTCTATATTTCCCATGTTTTCAACTGATGCTTTCCTTTAAAAAGTGGGGGAAAAGAATATATCCAGTGGAAGAGTTTTGTAGCAGATCTAACAAAGTAGAGGTTTCTGGGAAAATATGGTTGATATGAAGTGCCAAAAAAACCAGTAGAGTGCTTTTAACATAGTGTGAATGAAAAACAATCTCACGTGAGAGAGGTGCTTTAACATGGTGAATATGATTCTCTCCACCTGTTGGATGTTTTCTACAGCAAGAATAAGCTTTTTTATTTTAATCTAAATGTCAAGCTGTTACACACTTCTGTGTATATCAAACTATCTGCTTTGACATGATCTAATGTAACTTGCATGCTGTAATGGATAATTCATGTATAAGGAGTGAAGCATTACAATTTTTTCAAGGGTAAAAGTGGCTTTGCCACGTTCAGCATTCCAGAAGAGTAGTGGATATTTCAGTCTCTAGTGTCAGTGTTTTTATAAAGCAAATAAAATGTTAAAATATCACATTAATAAAAATGCTTCTGTAAGAAAAAATAAATTGGGTTCAAATATAATATATCAAATATAATGGAAAAGGTGCAAATCACATATACTACTCTCAAGTAAAGATGTGCATTCATTCCATAGAACAAGAAAAAACTTTGCTCTTTTTTTTTTTTCTACTGCATTTTTTATTCCATTTTTGGTATGAATGTGTTCCATGTGAAAAAGAAGATAACAATAAGAAAATCCTCATATGACTGCATCATGTCATAAATTATAAGAACATGTTATCTTCAGTAAAAAGTCTATGCTAGGAGGAATTAGGAAAAAAATATTTAAATAAGGATGATTTCAGATAAATTCTGAAAATATTGAGTTTTGGATTCATCTGACCTGCTACAGATCATTTCCCAAACATATATTCGTTTGTTTAGGCCCCATCCCTGGAAACATTCAAGGACAGTTTGGACAGGGCTCTGAGCAACCTGACCTAGTTAGCGGTGTCCCTGCTCACTGCAGGGGGTTTGGACTAGATGACCTCTAGGGGTCCCTTCCAGCCCAAAACATTCTATGATTCTATGATTCTATGATTGTTCTCTCAGCTGGAAAAGCTTTGTCTCTGGCTCACATCTGTTTTAAAATGCTTAGGTATAGGCATATATAAATGCATAGGATACACTGACAAAGACATGTGCTTTCCAGAAAGGTTAGATGAATGATTGAAATATAAGCCAGCTAAAATCAGACTTTGTGTAAACAAAACAAGACTGTAGCAATAAGATGATAGCCTAAACACAGGCCTATACTATCTTTTGAGATGTCTTAGGGTATTGCACCTGACCCTTAGCTTTAACTCTAAAGAGGTAAGACTGTCTCACAAGTTCTGGGTCTTACTTGCCTGCACCATATGTCCTGCATCTTCTAGTATCTTTAAAATGACACTAGTTGCGTATATTTGGGCAACTAAACCTGAAGACTGTAATGCAGCTACATGTAAATAACCACAGGCTCACTAAAAGTCAAAAAAAGAGAGTCATTGTGATCAACAGACACCTAGTGCAGATGCGGACATTAACAGGTAGACACCTGTATGTAGGCATAATCTTAATTTTGCAATGGAATATATGTGTATATTTATGTATCAGACAACTAGAGATCATTCTGAGGGGAAGGTTCAGAAGACTGACAAATCAGGCCAGTTTTAAACTGTAAAAGAAAATGTTTCTATATTAGCTATTTAACAACACTCCCCTGGCTAATGGTTAGTTCTTATTTAATATTAATCATCATTACTACATACAAAAAACTTGTTATTTTTCACACTTATACTCTGTCAGCTATTAGTATACAATAAAGCTGATGTGTTTGCACTGATGCAGTTAAGACATGTAGTTAGCAGTGATGGCTATAGCTCTTAGCCACAGAGATAATCAGGTTTGAAAGCTGTTTAATGAGTGAACCTGGAACAGAGGTCAGTTTTTTCTCTTTCTTTTCCAATTTTCCTCTCGTATGACTGATGTTTTTATGCTGCAGTCTCCCTCCCAATAAGGGGGGTAGGGTTATGCTCCTGATAATGTATTAGTTTTGGTTTTGTCACTCATCCATCTCACGTATTCTTGTCCTGGTTTCGGCTGGGATAGAGTTAATTTTCTTCATAGAAGCTAGCATAGTGCTGTGTTTTGGATTTAGTACCAGAAGAATGTTGATAACACCCTGATGTTTTTAGTTGTTGCCAAGTAGTGCTCAGACTACTCAAGGACTTTTTGAGCTTCTCCTGCTTGCCCAGGTGCATAACAAGCTGGGAGTACAGCACAGCTAGGACAGCTAACCCAAACTGTCCAAAGAGCTATTCCATACCATATAACGTCATGCTCGGGGGGGTTAGTCGGCCGGCCA
>NW_009258727.1:6566162-6579168 GCF_000687185.1 Egretta garzetta | reverse complement strand
CCTGCCCGATTCCCTCCCCCATCCCACGGAGGGAGGGGGGGAAGTGAGCGAGCGGCTGCGTGGTGCTGAGTTGCCCGCCGGGTTAAACCACGACAGTTCTGCACAATGTCCTGCCTACTTGCAGTTCTTTGTACTTATGGTTTGTCTGGCTTTTTTTTTTTTTTTACTAAAAGGTCTCTTAAATGCAACTACATGTCTTTTCCCTTTTCAAGTTCACATGGCTTACAAACTCAAATAATATGCTTAGAATCAAAGAATCATAGAATCATTTATGTTGGAAAAGACCGTTAAGTTCATTGAATCCAGCCATCAACCTAACACTGCCAAGTCCACCACTAAACCATGTCCCTAAGCACCACATCTACCTGTATTTCAAATACCTCCAGGGATGGGACTCAACCACTTCCCTGGGCAGCCCATTCCAGTGCCTGATAACCATTTCAGTGAAGAAATTTTTCCTAATGTCCAACCTAAATCTGCCCTGGTGCAACCTGAGGCTGTTTCCTCCCACTTGTTATTTGGGAGATCAACACCCATCTTGCTACAACCTCCTTTCGGGTAGTTGTAGAGAGCAACAAGGTCTCCTCTGAGCCTCCTTTTCTCCAGGCTGAACAACCCCAGTTCCCTCAGCTGCTCCTTGCAAAACTTGTTCTCCAGACCCCTCACCAGCTTTGTTGCCCCTCTCTGGACACGCTCCAGTGCCTCAATGTCTTTCTTGTAGTGAGGGTCCTAAAACTGAACACAGTAACTTCTCTCTGGCTATGCCATAACAGTGTTACAAAATGCTTCTACAATGTTGCTAGTTACATAATTTATATTTAGGTTCAAGGCTAAAAAATGCTAATTATATCCTTATCAGTACATGTTTTAAATGTATAGGTTCCACAGACCTCTCTTTTGGCGACATTAAATGAATCTTGAATGAATGTCACTATTAATGCTAAACATCCCTCAGTGGCAATTTTTAATCAACATTTGGTTTTACTTTTTTTTCGAATGGGATCTATTTAATGGAAATGTTATGACTTGCATTATAGAGAAAAGCAGCTTAGATTATCACAGTAAAGCTTTTCTAGCATTATTATTTATTAGTTTACGGAAGCCTGTGAAGATACAGACCAATATTAATTTCTCAGTCTTAGTTGTATATATTGACTTGTACTGGATCAGAGGAAACCAGGAATAGCCAGCAAAATGTCTGGGTGGCAGGCACCTAAACACCTCAAAGTATCAGTTGTGAAGTTATCCCATTTTTTGCTGGAACTGGAATTGCACTGAAGTAACATCTTGGTGGAAAGCAAAGATGTCTTCTGCTTGTTGAAATGATGCCTGTCCACTGAGATGAGAAGACTCTGGTCTTTAAAAGTTTAATGCTATTGAATCAAGGTAACATTTGGATCCCAGTCTTCAGCTATATTCTGGATAAGTCCTAAGTATATTGCATAAATCCAAATTCTACGTGTTCCTCTCTAAATTGCTATGCAGTGTTGGTATAAGTCCTTAAAGAATAACCATTAGATAGAATATGTATTTTAAGAAAAGGTTTCTTGTCCAACTGAAATTCCTTGGAGAAAGCAAAACATTATCTTCAAGCCTTTTCTGACTGTAAGGATACCACCAAATTGGTCTGAGAATCTAGTTCTTCTACGCATGCTGCCTGAGGCAGTAAACAGATAAGAGCCGATCAGATTACTCTCTCTCTCTATGGTCAAGTGAAATTCTTGCAAATCAATATTGTAATGAAGTATTATACATGCACTCATATTTTCCTCCAAGAAGTCATAACTGAAATGATTAAATTTTGAGTGTATTAAGGATACCTGATAAAGAAGAGTATAGAAAGTTGCTACTTGGAGATGTTCCTCTAAGAACTAAAATGCAGGAAATGAATAGTTTCAGATTGATCTCTTTCAGGGGTACTTTTCACTTTAATATATCAAATGTGCTAAGTGTTTTGAAAGGGAAAATAATGTTAGTTGTTCAGGGAATGTCGTTCAAGGCTCACTAGTGTGTAATACAGAAAGAGAGAAGTGGGGGGGAATATTGCAAACCTAATGAAAATATCTAAATGTCTATGCTCAATACAAATTAACATTTAATGTTAGGGAGTAAACAGAAGTTTCTTTGATCCCTCAGTAGTGAGAGATCACTACTGGTGATCAGTGGTCATCACTGCAGTAGAGTTTCATATATATATAGGTCACTATTTCCACTTGAGCTACAGGGAGCTATCCAACCCCTCGTAAACTACAGAATTTATTTATTTTTTGTTTTAAATATATGTGTTTATGTGAGAGCTTTGTTAAAAAGGTGTATAAATTATACAGGAATCAGAATGTTTTCTTCTGTCAGTGACCTACATAAAACATACTAGAGCTAGTCACAATATATTACAATAAGCCTGGAGAGACTATCTTGCTGCTCTGCAACCAAGCTGTCTCCCAGCATCACAGCCTTATGGGTATGAACATGCCCTCTTTTTTTTTTGTTTTTGTGGGTTTTTTGTTGATGTTGCCCCCCCCCAGTATGTTTTTGCACAGAATTAGCTGCAGTGGATGCTCTAATATTATAGCTATAGTTGACTTCCTGGTGCCTTTGTCTTTTTGCAAGCCATGACAGTATGATTTCCCCAATTTGAGAATATAGTTGTGTTTCCTTTTCTGAGGAAAGTTGTGTTCCAAGAGGTACACAACAATGGAAAGGTTATGGAAGAACTAAAAAGTCTCTTTCCTCACAACTGTTCCCCCCACCCTCCTAAAATTTTAATATGTTGTATTGAGACCTAGTTCAGAATTCCAGTGCAGATTTGTAGATATTTAGAAAGACCTACTTATATTTATCTTTTTTAAAAATATCTTTTTTTTTTCTTTTAAAAATAACGCAAAACACGATACTCCAAATTGCAAGTTTACTTTGGATTGTGGAAATACCAATTCAGCACATGCTATAAGCAAAAAAACCCCAACAAAACAAAACAACAAATTATTGCTTACTCTCTGAGTTGCAGAAGCAGCACCTTCACATATATTTACTTGTCTTCATACAGGCATTATGGATTTAGTTTTATTCCTACAGCTGTTTCTGTAATTAAAAGAATTTGCCTCAAGTATGCATAAGAACTGAACACTTAACACATTTTAAAAAGACAATAAATGACTGAGAATTCTAATTGTGATAATGTGCTCATGTTTTTACTACATGTTAACATTTAGTTATTCAGTTCTTTTTGTTAAATGGTTTTCTTCCACTGTCTAACAAAGATTTTTCCTGGAAAGTTTTTCTTGGCTGTTAGAGTTATGGCATTTACTACAAGTCTTTTTAAAATTGTTTTGTAATGGATCTTCTTTTTATATATATCTGAAAGGGGAGAACTTCTAGCTAGTGAATTCCCTGAAGTAAAATACTGAAGATTATTTTAGAAAACACACCTTAAAAATATTAGATTTTCTTAATAAAAACAAATACTTGCAAACATTTCTAAGTCTGGTGACAAAGTCCATCTTCTCTTCCATAATTTTCCTAGTAATAAAGGAAGAGCACAATAGAAAATTTCCTGTAACATAGTATGATCTGTTCCTAATAAACTACATAATACTACAGGATAAAACCTTTCTGCATATCTTTTATGTATGTGTGTATGTACATATCTAAAAATCTATTGAAATGTAGTTTAGGATTCTGTCTCTTTGAGTTACACATCTTTAAAATATAAACCCCATAAAGGTTGTGAAAAAAACCCAAACCAAACACAAATAATTATTTTAATAGCTTTTATACTACTAAATTAAATTAAATTAAATTAGAATTAAAGACTCAGTCCCACTTTGTGTAAACAGAAGAGTCCTCTGAGTAATTTAATTTGTGATATATTTCTAGCATTATAAAAAGAGGAAGCAAAGTTGTTTTCGCTTAATTAGTCAACCACTGTTAATACTGGAAACCCAGCTGGTGAAACTGTGTGGGTAAGGTTAAGAGATAATATCATATATAGTACATAATGCTACGTAGCTTACAATGAGGAGCTTTTAGAACATATATATATATATATCACTCTTGCTTAAGAAACAAATAAAAGAGGTAACAGATCAAGCAGGTAACTGATGTCTATACATAGATAAAATGGGTGAGTTCTGCCCATTGGAAGAAGAAAAAGACAGTAAGACCGAAATGCTGAAACCCTGCCGGACCTCCTAGCATAATACTTACTGGATTGTGTAGCCAAATATATTTAGTTGGTTTGACTGTTACAACCTTTTGTCTAAGTGTGTATTCAATAAAACTCTGTAAGTAACCAGTACCCGGTGCTTTTTTTTTTTTTTTTTTCCTATTTAATAATAGCTCCTCTTCTAGACATCCTAAAACAAACAAACGATCAAACAAACAAAACATCCATTTTTTCCTGCATATAACTTGAACCTCATCAAGAAATCTGCTCTGTTACAGTATTATCCTCTTACAAATCTTGGATAACTCACATGCCTAATAAAACCTGACTTATCCCGACATGAGAAGTTTTCATAAATTCAACAATTCCGAGATAAGATTAGTAATAGAAAACAGAATATGCACATTAAAATAAACTGAGAAGGCAGAGGGACATCAGGCTAGAGGGGATCACAGAGGTGTAGATTTCCAGGAAAGGGAGGTTTGTAGGGTAAATTCCCCTTGTGTGTAACCTGCATTGTTTTTGAGGCACAGTTCTTACATTTTTTAATTGATTGTCTGTAGGAAACATGAATGAAAATACTTCATTAAAGAGTTTTGATACAGCTACTTTTAGGGTACAAAGTACCTGTGGTGGCAGGTACTGTACCTATGGCAGGGAAATTTCCTGAGAAAAATCAAGAGCTTGTGATATACTCATATGCAGAGCATAATTGTTTTACCACAATATCCACAATTATCTCTGTTTCAAATACTCACTGTGCAAACTGATAACAAAAGATGCCTAGATGGACCCTACACACAAACCATGCTGATGTGTCTTTCCAGTTGGTCTTGTTTTCAGGATTGGTGGAGGAGATGGAAAAAAGAGAAATGGATTCAAAAGGCATGAAAGCTGGATCTGTTAACAGTTCCTTTTTGAATTGTACCTTATTTGCCCCTTGCTTCTGCCTCCTTACATGGGAATCACCTTAGCTAAATGTGGATGTTTGCATGTCTGAGTCACAGAGGACACTTTATGTAGTTGATGCTGAGGAGAAGGCAATTCTGCAGTTCAATTTGTCTGATCTATTTAGAAACCTGTGCTGGGGATAAGATGAATTGGTCTCTGAAAGTGCTTATTTTTCTTTTTCTTTATTGGCTATGAAGAGAGCATGAGGTCACTAGATAGGATACACACATTTATACTGACATGTCTAAGTTAAGCGAGACAAATTCTGTCCTTAAGCTCAGCAGGGTGAATCATGTCAAAGTCATCACTTAGGAGAAATATATCTGTAGAAGATATATGATTGTGAATATCTTCTACTTATCTATTCTTCACAGTCTCCACTTTTTATCATACTAACTTTGAATACATATTAATTTTCAGTTCCAGACTCTCTCTCCTTTTGTTCATATACAACAATTTTCTTCTTGAGTATATGAAGCACTAGAATTTAGTCTGAGGATGTGTATGAGGCATGCCACAGCAAAAAACAAAAGGAGGAATGCAAGTAACCAATAAACATTATATGATTAAAAATATATAACCCTAAAGGGACAGATAAATAAATAAATAAATTTGTACCTGTTGTGGGTTAACCCTTCTAGGCAAATAAGCATCACACAAATAGATAATCATTTCCCCTGCAGTGGGATGGAGGAGAGAATTGGTAGGGTAGAAGTAAGAAAATTCGTGGGTTGATATAAGTCAGTTTAATAGGTAGAGAAAAAGCTGCATGCACAAGCAAAGCAAAATGAGGAATTCTTTCACTACTTTCTATCAGCAGGCAGATGCTTAGCCATCTTTAGGAAAGCAGGGTTTCATCACACCTGTTTATTGGGAAGACAAATTCCATAACTTTGAATGTCCCCCATTCCTCCTTCTTTCCCCCAGCTTTTATTGCTGAGCATTGTATGTTATGGGATACCCCTCTGGTCAGTTGGGGTCAGCTATCTTGGCTGTGTCCCCTCCCAACTGCTTGTGCAACCCAGCGTACTCACTGGTAGAGCAGTGGGATAAACAGAGAAAGGTCTTGATTATGTGAACTGTTCCGCAATAACTAAAATATTGGTGTGTTTTCAACACTATTTCGGACAAAAATCCAAACATAGCACCATACAAGCTTCTATGAACAAATTTAGCTCTACCCCAGCCAAAACCAGTATAATACCACAGCTTCTAATGCTTACTAGTTTCAAGAACAAGTTTGAAAAAAGCTAAGAAACTTCTGGGATACCTGAATTATTTTTCTGATTAAACATTCCATTTATGTTCTTATTATTTTTGCCACATATTCTATTTTTTCTTGAGTTTATTCTTGTTCACTCTGTGTTTTTCTTGAAAATATAGTTATATTTTATAGATTAACAAGAAAGGACCTTCCTTAAAGATGCTGAGCATGTAAGTTTCCTGAAAATTAATTTATTAAATTCCTGAAATCTTGTTGGCCACTACTTTTTTTTCCTTTAGAAGCTGACGTGAATAATGCAATACTAATGAGACACTGAGATACCATTCCATCTAGTAGAATGATCATTTTTAGACAGTCTCATTAATAACATTGCAAATACATGTAAGCACTCAGGACAGAAAAACAAAACTCTCATTATACTCTCCTGTGGCACAAATATTTATCTAGTTTGTGTAGTTTATAACAAATATTCAATTCCAAATATCTCTATTGCTCTTATTCTTATGTCCAGGCCTGGAAAACTGACAAGATTATAGTTTGATGAGAGGTTCTCTGTAGCAAAGATCCACCCTTGCTTGTATCAAGTAATATAAATTTCTCCAACCTATTCTTTTAATATCCACTGTTAATTGCTAGCAAATGGGAAGCAATTTGACTGCCCAAGAATACAATGACAGTTTGAGTTATCAAGTGAATTAGGTATGTGAAATGAATAGACCTCCTTAACAGTCTGGCAGGATTTCAGCCTGGTAGCAGTACCATTAGCACATCCTGATTTCCCTAGTAAAGATAAGCTGAATCAATCAGACAATAATTTTATTTCTTATGGTATATAACTGTAATGCAATCACTCCAGAGGACTTCATAATATAACTAATTGATAGAGACATGAAATGAATAGCAGATGCAAAACATTGTTGTGTTTCTGCAGAAGATGTTTTCCAAATATTACTGAACATTTCAGGCTGTCTGAGATGCTATGTTACCTCTTTGTCAGAGTGCTGGGAAGATAATGCCACCTAATACATAAATAACATTCTCGATTTCACCACCACTTAAGCACCTCAATGAACAGATGCACTGCAATGTACAAATTTTTATCAGTGTGTTCAGGAGGAGACACCTTATTTTGAGTATCTTTTGAAGACACTAGCGCAGCTCAGGGACATAAAATTTTATTTAAAGTTTGAATGTCAAAATAATGTTTTCTAATGGTGATCTTGTCATTGAAGTTTAAATCTTGGTTATAATCTTCTATCTGTAAGGAGGAAAGATGACAGAGTTGGAGGCTCATACATATTTAATGATTAAAAGGGGGGGGGAAAGGAACACCCACAGACTTGCAAAAAGTCTAGCAGGCTTTAAGCATAACAGATGCTGACCAGCATGAGCACAGTGAGTGGGTGTAAAGTCCACAACTGTATATGTAAGTGCTTCCAAAGCAAAAACAAGTCTCTGTAAATAGATGTTCCATAGGAAGCATAGCACATTCCTATAGTCTGGGCACCATTTACAACGCCTAGTGAAACAAAAAGGTGACCCTTGCTTTGTGTGCAATAATCAAATGCTTATACAGGAAAAAAGAGAGCAAGGTCCTTGGCCAATACTTTCCCAAACAAATCTTCCTCAAAGGGATTGTGCTAGAACAAATGTAGAAGCAGAAGTGCACAGCGTGAAGCAGGATGCAAGAACTTGCAGCTGAGTGAGGTAAAGGGAGCAGGGCCTTTTCCTTGTGATAGGATCAGCTCTTTTCCTCATATTGTTCCAAGAGTCACTGCTCATCCAGGAAAATCAGTCACGCATAAAACAGAGACACAGAGGTTTCACACCAGGGTCCACAGCCCTACATATGCACGTTTTTTCTGAGTGTTCAAGTAACAATAAAGATGCAATGTTATTCACATTTTTAAGATTTTTACAGATGGGTTGGACTGAAATCAGGTATACCATTTTGCCTAAAGCTAGATCAGAACTGTATTGCCTTTCTGTTTATCTCTAGGTGATGCTCCCTCTGGGAGGTAAGCAGTCATCTTCAAAATGGGATTTTGGAAGTCGAGTGCCAGGTGAAGTAATGAAGCTTGTAAAGATAATAGGCCACTATAGGGTCAAGTGATTCTGGGAAAGTGACATAATATATCACTATCTGGAACTTAGATGTGCTTCATACGAGCAGTTTAGTAACTTTTTGTGTGTGTGCATGTTCCTAATGCTCATATTTGATGGCTGGCTCCATCCAGATCTGAAATTAAAATTAAGGAGGATAATGGAAATATTTTTTGTGTAATTAACTTATTCATTCATGGGGTTGAGTAGCACAAATGGTTTGCAATAAGATAAAAGCAAAAAGCAAAGGATATTTCTGATTGCTTGGTAACACTACAGCTAAGGAAACACATCTTTATGCAAGCTGATTTGCCAGTTAAGATCTTGTAAACTTACAGTGTTGTTGCTAACTTAAACATTATTCCAGGTGGAAGCTAGATGCTTACAAATTACACTGATTTCAGTAGAAAAAAAAAGTTGAACAGCTAAAAAAATACCAAATTTTGACCATCTTAACAACAGATATATACCTGCCACTAGGAGAAAAGAAGAGAAAGGAGGAGGAGAAGAAAAAAAATTGTGGCCTAATTCAGTGTGAAAACTTGATTCCCATACATATGAAACAGTTTTGGAGGGGGTTGTGATCAGTAGTGCTAATCTATAACTCTGGATGATAATTTGAAGATATGACTGTCATAGCATCTAATATCTAGAACACAGACAGTACCTAGAAGACTGTCGTGGTTTAACCTGGCAGGCAGCTAAACACCACACAGCCGTTGGCTCACTCCCCCTAGTGGGATGGGGGAGAGAAACAGGAAAAAAGGTAAAACACGTGGGTTGGGATAAAAACAATTTAATAGGACAGAAAAAGAAGGGAAAATAATAATAATAACGATAAAAGAATATACAAAACAAGCGATGAACACTGCAGTTGCTCACCACCTGCTGACCAATGCCCAGTCACTTCCCAAGCAGTGGCTGTGCCCCCCGGACAGCTTCCCCCGTATTTTGTTCAGCATGACATCATATGGTATGGAATATTCTTTTGGCCAGTTTGGGTCAGGTGTCCTGGTTGTGTCTCTTCCCAGCTTCTTGTGCGCTTCTATCCTCCTCACTGGCAGGGCAGTATGAGAAGCTGAAAAGTCCTTGACTCTGTGTAAGCACTGCTCAGCAAAACTAAAACATCAGTGCGTTATCAACATTCTTCTCATACTAAATCCAAAACACAGCACTATGCCAGCTACTAAGAAAAAAATTAACTCTATCCCAGCCAAACCCAGATATATAGTATGTCTACACTGAAGTTTTGAAGTGATCACCATATAGTATTGACATAGCCAGGCTAGCTTTAGTTATTCACCTGGGCACTCATAGCAGTAGCAGAGCAGAGCTCAGGACCTCAGTGAACAAATACTCATGACTAGAAAACATATGAAAGCTGAGGATTTTGCATATTAACAGCTCTTTGCTGTCTTTATTGATTCCCTACTCACAGCTTGAAAAGTGCATATTGCACACTGAATGTTATCTTGAATGTTTTGTATTACATTTTTGACATTGCACATATTTGTCTGATAGACACTGCTGGTTTTTCCCCTGAGTACTTAATCTAATTTTTAGACCTGCGTTTAGGGTTAGTTACTGAGTAGATATCATTGTACTGCCTATAAAGTTTCAGATCACATTGTCTTTCCAGTGCTTTATTACAAAATAATAAATTGGCAGTTAAAAGAATCATTGATTAACAGAGCAAATTATTCTGTTATTATAAATATTAATATCCATTTTATTTCAGTTCTGCATATTTTTAGATGTCAACCAGTACTACTAGGGAGATGAGGGTGAAGGATGACTGGTATTTTCTATGCTGATATTGGTGTTCTAGGTTTTCCATATAAACTAGACTAGTATAGAATAAAATAGTTCCAGCTGGACCATCTAGTCCAATTGCCTGATCAGTTCAGGGTCAAACAAAACATTCAACTGATACAACCAGCCCTTACAATTTCAGTGTCCACAAAGGGAAGGTCACTGCTCCTGCAGTCATTGTCCTCCAACTCAGAGGACCATGCATCCCATGGTCTATCATTAATATTAAATACTGAGGCAAAAAAGGATTAAATGTCTCCACCTTTTCTTCATCCCTATTTGTCAGATGGACATCTTCATCAAGTATTGGTCCAATATTTTCCTTAGACCTCCTCTTGCTAATAACTTTTTTTAAAAAGCCTTTTTTGTGTCTGACACAACTCCAGCTGAGCTTTGGCTTTTCATGGTTTCTTCCTACACATGCAAACAGAAGCTGTTGTAATCTTTCTGTGAAGCCCAACTTTGCTTCCAGAGATCATACAATTTCTTTTCCAGCCTCTCATGGAACTGCAAGCCCTCAAAAGTAGATTCCCAGGGGACTCCACTAACTAGCTTCCTGAGTAGCTTAAATGTTGCTCTCTTGAAATCCAGGGTAGCAACTCTGATGATCTTTTTTCTCATTACACCAAAAATTTTAAACTCAACCATTTTGTGATCACTGTGGCCAAGACAGCCACCTATCATCACATTTCCCTAAGACTGACCTGGGAGTCAGATATTTCCTTGCCTCAAACAATTTGCCCAGGCAGAGGGGGAACAGCAAGGGGCAGGGTGAACTCTGCTACCCCCTTGGGTTCTTCTGGTGGGCAATAACTGAGCATGCACAGGTCAACTCATATTCACGAAAGGAGCACGTGATTGCCAAAGACCCTTGCCACCCCATTGATACCCCACAACCCAGTTCAGGAACTTTTGAAGTCAAGAACACTTGACTGTGCAGAAGTGAGACAGTTGCTGCACCAGGGTGGTCCTGGACTATGACTAATGACTAATGACTAACGTAAGGATGATCACACACATTTTGCCTTGTTGACCCATCACCTATGGATCCAGATTCTACTCCATGATGACCATGTGGGATCCAAGGGTGGTGATACCTCTCCTTTCTCTATCCTCTTCATCTCTCTTTTTGTTTTCTCACTGCTGTCTTTGTCCACTTCTTTACCATGCATTCATGCATATAAGTTTTGGACAACTTGCAACAGGTTGCACCAAAAATAGTTCCTTTGCCAAATTGCCTTTGTTTGCTCATTAAGTTTGCCAGTTCATGAAGTTTTCCAGTTAATAAAGTTACTAGTTAGTTTGTTCCTCTGAGTCATTGTCATGACTCTACGGGCCACGCAGCTCTACTGAGTAGAGATCGACTTTTCATCGGTACACAAACCCTCAAAAAAATTCACACATCTTGCAGCCCACTGCGTGGGACAAGACACTTCCACGAGTCCTTCCCTATTCACAAAAAATAAGTCTAGGAATGTGCCTTTCCTAGTTTCTTCAACATATGTCATGAATTTCCCAGACTTGCTTGTCACAGCAGTCCGGTATTCCCAATAGTTGTCTGGGAAGCTGAAATCTCCCATAAGGGCAAGGGCTACCAATATAGAGATTTCTCCTAATTGCTTATAGAATAACTCATCAGGGCTATCATCCTGGCTGTGTGATCAATAATAGACACCCACAGCAACATCTGCTTTATTTTCCATTCCCCTAATCCTCACCCAGAGGCTCTCAACCACATCTTCCCTAACTGTAAGTTCTGCAAAGTCAAACTTCTCCCTTATATACAGTGCAACTCCTCCACCTCACCTGGCCTGCCTATCCCTCCTGAACACCCTATAGCCCTCCATCCCAGCACTCCAGTCTTGGGACTCGTTCCATCAAGTCTCACTAATACCAGTGATGTCATAGCTCTGGGAACAGACTAACAGACCAACATTGGTAAGTTATGAGAGTTAAATTAGAGTTATGCTATTTCTCTTATATACTGAGTTGCCACTAAGGCATTTAGTGCTAAAGGATAGTTCCGTCCCATCCTGCCCTTCCCTAGTCACACAGGAACTGAGGGCAGAGAAATTTAGGCTACCAGAACAGAGCTAGCAACTTTGTGATAAGAAGGGATTCCTCAAATGGACAATTCTTCCTGTGACTATCCCTGCTTTAATGCTGTATGTCTCCAAGGGAACAGATCAAATCCTATGTGCTGTCGGAATGGGAAGTCGGCTCGGAGGAACGATGGAGTCTCAATATGAGTATGGTCGTTCTCCTTTATTGCGCAGCTAACAAAAGCATATATAGGCAGAGAACAATAACATACACACATGTCACACTGTGGTTGGTAGAATGCCACTATACACACGCCTCCATCGCTACCGTGATTGGGACAGATCACCTGTCCATGCTTCTCCTTCTCTTCCGGTCATAGTTCCGCCCACATCCGCTTAAGAGCAGGGGCTGTCGAACGGGACTAAGGCGTGCCCATTCTCACTCAGCCACTCCTCCACAATGTGCCTACATTTATTCTAGCATTTGAGTGTCATGATAAAACCCTGGAATGAGGCACTGATTTTTTAATTCATTTAATAAAATGAATAGAACAGCTTGATGATGGGTTGTTGACTACATGCTTTAAATTCAAAATGATATTGACTACTCATCAACTTGGAAAGACTTTTTTTTCTCCTCTGGAATGGGCTTTTTTCCAGAAATAGTGTGGTGAGCCAGCAGACATCAAAAGTTTTCTCATGACTGCA
>NW_009258727.1:6556230-6566145 GCF_000687185.1 Egretta garzetta | reverse complement strand
CAAGTGAGAATGAATAGTAGAAAAGATTGAGTCATATGGAAAGCCATTTATCACCAGCACATTAGATAATAGATGCCAGTCTAAGTAGTTATTATTTAATTATGTTAATTTAAATATTGCAATGTGGTGATGAAAAAGTAACTGGTTTACATGGTAATTTTATTTGAACGGCTGTCTATTAATACTTAGTCTTGAGTGCTAAGATCTATACTAAAGTTAAGCTAATGCAACATTGAAAATATGAATTTAGTAGTTAACTTGTAATAAGTAAATTAATAAGAGCAGTACTTTTTATTTAAATAAATTGCTTCATCAACTACTTGCCTTTTCTATCCTATCTTTCTTCACATTATTAATCCTCCCTTCTCTAAATCAGACAGTTGGAATTTGATCAACATATACTGAAGCTGAAAAAGTCCTTGACTTGGTTAGCAACAACTAAAACATCAGAGAGTTATCAACATTCTTCTCATACTAAATTGAAAACACAACACTATACCAGCTACTAGGAAAAAAAAAAAAAAAGACTTTATCTCAGCTGAAACCAGGACACAAGTCAATAGTTAGTATTTAGATATAGTTAACAGTAACAGGAAAATACTTTCAGATAAAGTAACCGTTTTATGTCAGGTGAACGGAAATACTTTTATGTATTTTTCCTTTCATTGGTAAGATATAAGCTGGAAGTAACTTTTTCTCCTAAAAGCAAACATTTCCATCTTTTCCCCCTGTCAAATTTTAAAACTTTATGGTTGCAGGGTAAACTAAAGGAATCAAGACAAAGATTTTGGGGGTTGTTTTCTTTTTGGCTGTACGGTTTATAAGTATTATTGAATTACACTGAGGTCCTCCAATGGAGTTTCCCAAGTACATTGTTGGATTTGACCAGATAAACAAAAGTTTTTGGAAAAGGTAAACAGAATGCAGGGTAGCACAACATGGAAGCAAATGGCCATCCGCAACTCTTAGGGTGCTCCTGGTTTTGTGTTTCAACTTAAGAATGTCCAGAAACCTAGTGATACAGTCCATGCTTTCAGCCTGAGGGAAGAACAAGCCCTTCTGTTGAGTCCTTTGATGCTACAGATACTATGGGAGATGTTTTAAAACATGATTGAATGTTGATGATTGAATCAAAACAGCAGGAAATTAATCACAAATGAGATATGTTTGTAAAATCCATGAAGAATAAGCTTTTTAAAAAAGAAGTAGATATCTGTGGAACTCTCTATGATCTAAAAATGGGCTATTTTTCTCTTAGAGATACTGGTCTAACTTCTTACATCTCAGCTAGTGCTATTGTGAGAGGATTTACAGTTCTCAAGATAGGGTGCAGCTGAAGGAGAAGATTTGGAAGACACAGGAACAAAAGTGAGTTCAGTTAGTCACAACTGACTCTCCAGATAAAAGTGAAAAAAAAATCACTCTATGTAAGACAACATTTGGGTCAAAACAACCCCATGCTACAGGCTTGGGGAAGAATGACTGGAAAGCTACTTGGCAGAGAGGGATCTGGGGGTGATGGTCAACAGCTGACTGAATACGAGCCAACGGTATGTCCAGGTGGCCAAGAGGGCCAACGGCATCCCAGCTTCTATCAGAAACAGTGTGACCAGCAGGAGCAGGGAAATGATTGTACCCCTGTACTTGGCATTGGTGAGGCCACACCTTGAATACTGTGTTCAGTTTGGGGCCCCTCACTACAAGACAGACACTGAGGTGCTGGAGCATGTCCAGAGAAGGGCAATGAAGCTGTTGAGGGGTCTGGAGCACAAGTTTTATGAGTATCAGCAGAGGCAACTGGGGTTGTTTAGCCTGGAAGAAAGGAGAAGACCTTATCACCCTCTACAACTACCTGAAAGCAGGTTGTAGTGATGTGGGTGTTGGTCTCTTCTCCTAAGTAACAAGTGATAGGACAAGAAGAAATGGCTTCAAGTTGCACCAGCAGAGGTTTAGGTTGGATACTAGGAAAATTTTCTTCACTGAAAGGGTTGTTAAGCACTGGAATGGGCTGCCCAGGGAAGTGGTAGAGTCCCCATCCCTGGAGGTATTTAAAAGATGAATAAACGAGGTGCTTAGGGACATGGTTTAGTAGTGGACAGGTACGGTTGGACTTCATGATCTTAAATGTCTTTTCCAACCAAATGATTCTATGTTCTTGCAGTTCACAGGCTAAAAACAGGTTCTGCAAGAAAAGCTGGTTTGAAACTCAGGGCAGAAATTGTCAGAATCTCCATTAAAGGAAGAGGTATTTCCTATTATGTAGAAGAGCTTGGGCTCACTTTGTTGTTTCACTGAATGTAGACTCTTCCTTTACATCTTTAGATAGTTCTATAGAAAGAAGGGCATCTTCTTGTATACATTCTCTACTAAGTTTTCACCTTTTTTTGCTGCAGGGATGTATGTTTCAGATATATATAAATGAGAAAAACTTGTGTTTACATTCTGGGAACTAAGCTGATAAGATATAAAAAATGAATATTCTTGGTCAGCTCATTGCCTCGAAAAATAATTTTAAATTATCACTAAAGCACATGACATTATAGTTTAGGAAAAAGGAATTCTTATTTTGTTTCATTTTTTTAATTGTTTATGTTTTAATAAAATCTAATATATTGAAATTTATCCTACTTTCAACAATTTGTTTCAACATCATCTGCCTAAATAAATCCCTGACAGTATACATATTACATAAGTAATTTATTTGCCTTATCAGAGCTACTACAGATCTAGTAGTAGCTAAGTTTATAGCTTAGCTTTACTAAGCAAGACAAAAAATAAACAAAGGATGTACTTTTCATATGGTAATACAATTGGCATGTGTACATTTTGTGGCCAATTATGCTCTTTCCTGGGATTACATATTTGGCAGAAAACCCAGAATTCTAAAGCCAAAAATTGTCAGGATCTGTAATTGCTTTTCTGTGATATCACTGAAGTTAAAATTTATACTTATTGTTTCTGTCAGTGTCTTGATTGACACAAACAAGCAGGAGCATCAGCTGGGTATTTAGACTCTGGTTGAAGAAGATATGGCCCAAAGTTTGAACAAAAATACAGACAAATTTAAAATCTTGTAATTCCCCATTGCAGCTGCTCATATAATTAATCCTAAATGTTGATAGCTAGTTTGGATTAGTCCATAGGAATATATACAAATACACCTTTCTCCTAGATATTATATATGCCTTTATAAACTCGTAATTTTATGAGGAAATAATGCTTCAAAATTTATCCAAAATATAGTTCTCACTCCACAATTCATAATAAATATGCCTTTGGAATAATCTGGTTTAGAGATCTTATAGTTAATTTTAAAATAAATATTTCAAATAAAATAAACCTTATTTCTTAACTCAAGATATTTTGTGTGTTGTAATTCCCAGGTTGTCTCTTATATATACATATATATATCTTGCTCCATAGCAAGATTAGCACCGAATGTACCAAGGACAACTACTTCAAAATGTCAAAATCTGTAGTGGTACAGTACAAGAAGGAAATGAGACATTTCTGGAAAAAAAACAAAAACCTCAATTAGTACGAAACCCAACAATAGGTCTAAGTTTTAACAAGTATAGTCCAAGGACCTAACTATATTATCATATTATGCCATAATCTGAATGAAATGGATATGTTGCTATCAAATTAGCATAAAATGTAAAGGTAAACCAGTTTAAACCTTATGAGCAACAAGAATTCTATTTATATGTTTTCTGTAATAGAAATAATTAAAAATATTTTTTGTCTTTTTGCAGTAGAAACTCAATAAATAAATATCCCAGGATGCAGAAATTCTAGTTACAGCTAGTTATCTTTAAACATGAGAACTACTGCAAATGTGTAATAACTTTTTGACATTAAGAAATAATGCAGCTTTCTGTTTGCCTAAATTAAAAAAAAAAAAGAATTTTGGTATTTCTGATACAATTATTTTTCACATAACTTATTTAAGTTAATTCCTAGACCTTTGAATTTTATCAAAATTCTTGTTTTATGCTTGTAAATATAGGTATCCCTTACTAATCCATAGACTAACACAAATCTTTCATAAAAATGCAAGGAGGTTGTATATACATCTGTCATGGGATGAAGGGAAAAGTTGTTTCTTGGAAAGCTGAAAACTGTCATACTGAATGTTAAGATAAACTTGTAGAGACTAAAGGATGAGTGGAGTTTCAGAGCAAGGAGGGAGGCAAGAAAGGCAAATTCATCATTACCTCTGCTGCCATTGTTCTCAGGCCAAAGCTTCCTTGAGGCTTCTAGTTTCATTCTTAATTAATTGTGAAATTAATAGTAAAAAGATCATTGAGGTATTTGGGTTAACATCATAAAATATAGTGTAATTATACGAATTCTGCAAAGAGAAATCACATCTCATTAATTTAAAATAATTCTCTGAAAATGTCGAAGTCATGGGTAAAGCCAAGAATAAGGGAGTATTCACTGGAAGTGAAAGGTAGAAAATTCCTACTTGATTAAACACTTATTTTATACAATGACTAACTAAACTGTAACTGTTGTTAAAGCTAAAACCTCAAAAAGACTTAAAAATGGGATTTGAACTTCTTAAAACATTTTTTAGTGATAACATTTGGAATGGATTGTGACACATCTTCCATAGAGTCAGTCCCTATTTGTTAAAAACCAGGAGGAAAAATAATGTGGTATAATGATAAATATTATAGTGCAAAACTACTAAAATATTTCTTACAAATTTCTGGAGTAGGTACAGATATAGGATAGGTGTCTCAATGGCTCTGAGTGGGAAATACACATTACAGTAAAGGATGTGCTTCTACAAGGAGAGCTTTATTCTGCATTGTTCCTTAGTCTCAAGACCAAAAGATTCAGGCTGGAGGGAGACAGAAGGTACTATGTAAATATACACGGTTGATTTGCAATTTAGAGGTTTGCATTTTGTGGCTTTCTAGGAAAACAGGAGGTGGATTGCAGGAAATATTTATGTACTCTTGAGCAATGAAACTAGGCTAATCCTGGCTTTCTGTCTCTTATCAAAGACAGGATCTATTACTTTCAAAGGGCAGTGATGGGTCGTTTCCTGCAAGGGAAATGAAGCCCACAGGATGATGGCAGGGCTGGCAGAGCAGGGACACCACATCCAAGGTGACTGAATAAAGTGAGCAGAGCAGGTTTCGTGAGGGTAACCAGGGTCAACCAGGAGTATGGTGTTTGCCAAACAAGTCTGTGGAGATGAGGAAGTCCAAAAGTCAATCCAGGATGTCAAGTTAACAAGGCAAGGCCAGGGTCAGCAAAGTGCAAAGCCAGGCACAGGCATATCTGTGCTGTTTCTCAGGCAAGGCACCAAGGCAAAGAACCTGAGCTTCTCTGCAGCTCCTGAGCCAAACTAAGGAGGCCCTAACGAGGCTTCCCACAGCTCTTTCTCACAACTCTTCACATAAGCTGGATCCAAGGTTACACAGCTGCATTACATCAGAGCTGGCCTTGAGTGCAGGCAGCCAAACCCCTGTAGCAAGACTACAGAATTTAGTGCTGCACTCATTATACTGACCTTTTTTTTGTTTGTCCTGAACTTAAATTGTTACAATTTCTTTTGTTTTGTTGTCATGGTTTAACTCCAGCCAGCAACTAAGCACCATAGAGCTTCTAGCTCACTTTTCTTCCTTCCCAAGTGGGATATGAGAAAGAATCAGAAAAAAATGAAAAACCCATGGGTTGAGATAAAGACAGTTTAATAGGACAGCAGAGGCATAAGAATAATAATGATGATGATGATGATAAAAGAATATGCAAAACAAGTGATGCACAATGCAATTACTCACCACCTGCTGACCAGTGCCCAGCTGATTCCTGAGCAGTGGTCACCACCCCCCAGCCAATTCCCCGCATTTTATATACTGAGCATGATGTCTTATGGTGTGAAGTATCCCTTTGGTCAGTTTGGGTCAGCTGTCCTCCCTCATGGCTTCTTGTGCACCTAGGCAGAGCATGGCAAGCTAAAAAAGTCCCTGACTGGCCCAAGTGCTACTTAGCAACAACTAAAACGTCAGTGTGTTATCAACATTCTTCTAGTACTAAATCCAAAGCACAGCACTATGCCAGCTACTAGAAAGGAACTTAACTCTGTCCCTGCTGAAACCAGGACATTTGTATTTAAAGAAAGCAATGCTGTGTGTAAAGTTCCTCTTTTGGAGGTAATGTAAACTTTATGAGCATGTTTGTTCTGTGCTAGTTGGGTGGTGGTTAACTCTTTTCTCTGTTAAGGACCATAGTTTAAGTTATTAGGAATTGTTTGCTTGTGTATCTGTCTGAATACAGCTTTTAGCATGCTGCAGTGCAGATATTGATTGGAAAGAGCACACTGAATTTCTTATGTTTTCACATGAAAAAATATTAATATTAATGGAGAAGTGTAGCTACTTACAGTCATTTAATGTTTTAGGCTTTCCATTGGTCAGTTAAAGTCTTAGCCAGAACAGACTTCTGCTGAAATGAGGGCCGATAATTTGTTTTCATTATAAACCACAAAATATTCTCATCCTTTCTAATAACCTTGAACCAAGTAGTCAGTAGTCAGTAATGCACCAATTATAATAAATGGCTATCAGATATTAGTATGACTGTTTCTTGAGACTAACATCCCTCTTTTTCAGGCCATAGACTGCAGTTACTAAACATTGGATCCATGCCCTTTGTCACAACCATCTGTTGCTTTGTGCTAATCTATCATTGCCCTAAATATTATGTGTTAGAAAGATCAGTTATGAACAATAACTAGATTTATAGTTTGGTGTCGGTTTTTTTGTTTTTTTTTTTTTTGTCTGCCTGTGATTTTATTGTCATTTGCTGATGCTTTTATGAATAAGAAAATACACTCGGTTGGATTATTTTTTTTTTTAATCTCTAAGATCTTTTAGAATGGCTTTATCTTACTAACTAGGGTAATCACTTTTTTTGGAAGGAATGCCAGGTAGGATATCTGAAGCATTTGATTCCTCTGGTCCAGTCTGTCACAGAGTTCTGGCCTGTATTTGAAAACCGAACCTACCAAAATTTGTGATTTATCATCTGTTTCAAGTCTGAAGTGGGACAGTCATGGACCTAAAGAGAGATTAAAGACATGATCCGTGTAACAGTAAAATAATTGAGCAGGGCTAGTGAGCTATAGGCTGGAGTGGTTTTGTTCATTCAGTTCAAATTTTTAGGCAGGTGGTCTTGTAGAGTGAATCCTGCAGATAATTGACTAGTGAAAGGAGCAGAGAGCTTTGCCAAACTGCAGACAGCCAGCAAGCAGAAAATGATGGGTTAAGTATACATTTATATGTCGTGGATGTTATTTTTGAGAAGTAAAGCTAATATAAACTAGAGGTATTAGAAATTTTAGGTCAAGTGTGTTCTTGTATGCCCAGAATGGCTTCTTGTCTCCCAAGCACTTCACACACGTTTTATTCCATTTCCTGTTTGGATTTTTTCCCCAGTTATTTCTTTAATTCTGTTTTCTCATTAACAGTTTGTAACGCACCTTGATGTGTGGCATATTCTTTCTCACATTGTTGTCTGCCAATATTTGTGTTTCTATTGTGTCTGACTATGTTAAGTCAGTGATTTTTAATTGTCAGCTTGGTGCTCCAGCTGGCAAATATGTCAAAATGGTTTGTTTGGATTTCAAGGTTTCCATTTTCAGCTCTTGTTTACCTTGCCACATATTCACAGCTTCCTCCCACTTCAGCTGCCAAAATTTCAGTGCATATCCTGGAAATATTGTGGCCTGCTAGCTCAAAATATCCTGGGTCTTCTTGACCACTGTCCGATATAAAAAAAAACCCCTTATTTCTTATGGTTTCCACTAGCTCAGTTAGTGCATAATCTTTGCTATTAGTCTTAGCTGCTTCTATATTTTTCCTATCTCACCTTCCCCACCACCTGAGAGCAGTAACACGGAAACAGAAATTAATCTCTACTATGGACCATCTCAAAAATAACTGCAGACTTTGCAAATATAATAAAGTTTCACCAAATAGTCATATATTTAGATTGCTGTTTTTTTAAAAAAAATGCAGAATAAAACTCTTTCAAGAATTCAAGTTACTCTTCAAAAATCCTTTGTTCACATTACTGACCCTAATCCTTGCTTTATAAAATGGGAAACTGCCCTTTGCTCACTATGTTGTCACTTTCCTTATACTTTATGTAGTTTTTGGACAGTCCTTATTGTCTGAAGTCTTAAATGTGAAGGACACAGTATTGCTTTTGTCCATAATCTCCAAGCCTGTCTGTAAAACACTAAATATTAGGTTCTAGTGCAGTTTTTGTGATTGATCTATCATATTTCTTCTAATTATTTTTTTTCTAAATAGATATTGAAATTTTTGGTCTTAAATCATCAAGTAGTGCTTCTTATCCCCTCTTAAATTCCACTAAAGCAATATGTTAGCTTAGTTAATCATTTAGAATTATCTTATTGCTTTAGCTGTCAAGTGATTTTTCACGCTTTTTTATTTCATTTACTTTTCTACTGTAAAAATCTAAACATTGCATCAAGGAAGGAGGAAAAGAAAAATACTTGGGACTAGAAGTGTTAGACACGAATCACCAGATGTTTATGCAAATAGTTATTTAAAAAAAAAAGTTCTACATAAAACCAAAGGGTTTATTCTTCATGTAATCGATACTGAAGACAAAAGAAGCTAACTACTGTTAGATTTTTAAGGAGAAATACTGATTGAACAAGCTGAATACTAGCATAAAGAGTTGCCAAGTGCAATTATGTTACCTACTCAAATTCACTGCATTGAATCAATCTGCTGATAGTTCCAGCAGACTAACTGAAGAAGTTTCAAGTGATCCTTAGCTATGCACCAGTACAGGCTGGGGGCTGACCTGCTGGGAAGCAGCTCTGCTGAGAGGGACCTGGGAGTCCTGGTGGATGACAAGCTGACCATGAGCCAGCAGTGTGCCCTTGTTGCCAAGAAGGCCAATGGTATCCTGGGGTGTATTAAGAGGATCGTGGCCAGCAGGTCAATGGAGGTTAACCTCCCCCTCTACTCTGCCCTGGTGAGACCCCACCTGGAGTACTGTGTCCAGTTCTGGGCTCCCCAGTTCAAGAAAGATGAGCAACTCCTAGAAAGAGTCCAGAGGAGAGCAACTAGGATGATAAAGGGACTGGAGCATCTCCCCTACGAGGAAAGGCTGAGAGAGTTGGGCTTGTTCAGCCTGAAGAAGAGAAGACTGAGAGGGGATCTCATCAATACATACAAATATCTTAAGGATGGAAGTCAAGAGGACAGAGCCAGACTCTTCTCAGTGGTGCCCAGCGACAGGACAAGGGGCAATAGGTAGAAACAGACATAAGAGGTTTCAGTTGAATATGAGGAAGAACTCCTTTACTCTGAGGGTGACAGCGCACTTGAACAAGCTGCCCAGGGGGGTTGTGCAGTCTCCTTCTCTGGAGATATTCAAAGCCTGCCTGGATGAAGTCCTGTGTAAGATGCTCTAGGTGAATCTGCTTTAGCAGGAGGGGTGGACTAGATGATCTCCCGAGGTCTTTCCAACGCTTGTGATTCTGTGTGATTCTGTGAAATATCTAGTAGAGAAAGCTTGAAAAGACTTGAAATGGCAATCAACATAATTTTAGATATTGTTGCTAAATCTTAATTAAGGGAAAGGAAGGATGCTAATAAATTTGAGTGAATAATTTAATGTTTTGGGTTAATTCTGGTAATCTGACTTCTTGATCCATGCCATGCTCTTAGGATTTAATGGAGTTAAGATCTAGACAGATGCAGAAGCAAAGAGACAGGTGAGAAGACAGAGAAGGACCTGAAGAAACAGATGAGAGAAGTTACAGTAAGCAAAAAAAAAAATCTTTAAAAAAAAAATGAAATTATATTTACATTAATAAATAAAAGATCAAAAAGAAATGTCTCTGAGCACTAG
>NW_009258727.1:6555881-6556205 GCF_000687185.1 Egretta garzetta | reverse complement strand
ATAGAATGCTTTGGGTTGGAAGGGACCCCTAGAGGTCATCTAGTCCAACCCCCCCTACAGTGAGCAGGGACACCACTAACTAGATCAGGTTGCTCAGAGCCCCATCCAACCTGGCCTTGAATGTTTCCAGGGATGGGGCCTCCACTACCTCTCTGGGCAACCTGTGCCAGTGTTTCATCACCCTCATTGTAAAGAATTTCTTCCTCATATCTAGTCTAAACCTACCCTGCTTCAGTTTAAAACCATTACCCCTTGTCCTGTCACAGCTGGCCCTGCTAAAAAGATTTTCCCCGTCTTTCCTATAGGCCCCCTTTAGGTATTGAA
>NW_009258727.1:6541346-6552009 GCF_000687185.1 Egretta garzetta | reverse complement strand
TTGGGTGGCTGCTCCTGCATAGATATCTGGGAGGACAGGGTGCGGCTCCACCAGTCTATTTCCTGCTCCGCTTCCCTGATGCTCCGCAGCCTGTCTACCTCTTCTCTTAGCTCTGCCACCAGGCGGAGTAGGTAGTCCACTTGGTCACATCTTATGCAGGTGTTGCCCTTGCTGGTGTCTGTTTCCAGTGCCAGTTTACATGCTCCCTAGCACTGTTTTTACTTGTGCTGAATAGGACTTGCCAAAAAAATTTCCAAGCATAGTTAGCAAATTAGAACATGCCAGGAACACTTATTTCCCAGCAGGTAGTGGAGATATGAGTCAATTCATGCCAGTTGGGTTTGACGTCACAGATCTGTTCTGAGCAGGTCTTAATTTTCTAGTAACAGATAACTATACTAGGAAGATGTAGTGGGGAGGATCTAGGAGTTCGTATCTTGTGTGCAAAGGTAAGTTTCAGTATAAGATTTCTAAAGACAGACAACTGATCTTTAACCAAAAATATTTTATGGTTTTGATATCTGCATAGCAGATCAAGAGGAAATCAGTCTAGAGAGTGTCTCATAAGATACAGATAATTTGAAAAGATTGCAAAGCTTTGCAAAAAAACCCTAACTCAAATTGAATAAAATGTCTTCTCCTTGGGTTCTGTTACTGTTAAAGGTTTCAAAGTTCAGTTTATGGTGTGGTAGTACACATTTAAAACATAATTTATTTAATATCATCTTTGAGAGCTAACTTTGGCCTTTTCAGGGCCCTACTTGGAAGAACTCTATGGGTTACAGCTCTAGACGGTAGGGGAGTCCAAGAGAGCTGGTTGCTATTTAAGCATCACTTCCTCCATGCTCAGGATCAGTGCATCCCCATGAGTAATCAAGTAAATGAGGCAGGAGGCCTGCATGGATGACCAAGGAGCTTCTAGAAAAACTCAAAGGGAAGAGAAAGCTCTATGGAATGTGGAAAAAGGGTCAGGCCACTTGGGAGATATGCAGGAATGTTGCCAGAGCATGCAGGGAAGCAACTAGAAAGGCTAAGGTCCACCTGGAACTAAATCTGGTGAGGGATATCAAGGATAACAAGAAGGGCTTCTTCAAGTATATCAGCAGCAAATGGAAGACTAGGGGAAATGTGGGACCGCTGCTGAACGAAGTGGGTGCCCTGGTGACAGAGGATACAGAGAAAGCGGAGCTATTGAATGACACCCTTGCTTCAGTCTTCACTGCCAAGGCTGGCCCTCAGGCTTCCCAGTCCTGGGAGGTAAGTGAGCAAGCCTGGAGAAAGGATGACTTTCCCTTGGTTGAGGTGGACCAGGTTAAGGATTTTTTAAGTAAGCTGGACACCCACAAATCCATGGGCCCTGATGGAATGCACCTGTGAGTGCTGAGGGAGCTGGCAGATGTCATTGCTGAGCCACTCTCCATCATCTATGAAAGATCCTGGAGACCAGGAGAGGTACCTGAGGACTGGAGGACAGCCAATGTCACTCCAGTCTTCAAAAAGAGCAAGAAGGAGGATCCAAGGAACTAGAAGCCTGTTAGTCTCACCTCCATCCTCAGAAAGGTGATGGAACAACTCATTCTGGTTGTCATTTCTAAGCAAGTGGAGGAAAAGAAGGTTATCAGGAGTACCCAGCATGGATTCACCAAAGGGAAATCATGCCTGACCAATCTGATAGCCTTCTATGATGGCATGACCAGCTGGGTAGATGAGGGGAGAGCAATGGATGTTGTCTACCTTGACTTCAGCAAGGCTTTTGAAACTGTCTCCCATAATATCCTCATAGGGAAGCTCAAGAAGTGTGGGTTGGATGAGTAGACAGTGAGGTGGATTGGGAACTGGCTGAATGGCAGAGCTCAGAAGGTTGTGGTCGGTGGTGCAGAGTCTAGTTGGAGGCCTATAGCTAGTGGAGTTCCCCAGGGCTCAGTACTCGGCCCGGTCTTGTTCAATTTGTTCATCAACGACCTGGACGAGGGGACAGAGTGTACCCTCAGCAAGTTCGCTGATGACACAAAACTGGGAGGAGTGGTTGCTATGCCAGAAGGCTGTGCTGCAATTCCGTGGGACCTGGACAGGCTGGAGAGTTGGCCGGAGAGGAACCTGATGAAGTTCAACAAGGGCAAGTGTCGAGTGCTGCACCTGGGGAGGTTGAACCGCATACACCAGTAAAGGCTGGAAAGCAGCTCTGCTGAGAGGGACCTGGGAGTCCTGGTGGATGACAAGCTGACCATGAGCCAGCAGTGTGCCCTTGTTGCCAAGAAGGCCAATGGTATCCTGGGGTGTATTAAGAGGAGCGTGGCCAGCAGGTCAATGGAGGTTAACCTCCCCCTCTACTCTGCCCTGGTGAGACCCCACCTGGAGTACTGTGTCCAGTTCTGGGCTCCCCAGTTCAAGAAAGATGAGCAACTCCTAGAGAGAGTCCAGAGGAGGGCTGCAAAGATGATTAGGGGACTGGAGCATCTCCCCTATGAGGAAAGGCTGACCTCATCAATGCATACGAGTATCTTAAGGGTGGATGTCACGAGGACAGAGCCAGACTCTTCTCAGTGGTGCCCAGCGACAGGACAAGGGGCAATGGGCACAAACTGAATCATAAGAGGTCTCAGTTGAATATGAGGAAGAACTTCTTTACCTTGAGGGTGACAGAGCACTGGAACAGGCTGCCCAGGGGGGTTGCGGAGTCTCCTTCCCTGGAGATATTCAAAACCTGCCTGGTTGATGTCCTGTGCAACCTGCTCTAGGTGAATCTGCTTTAGCAGGAGGGTTGGACTAGATGATCTCCTAAGGTCCCTACCACCCCCTGGCTGTGATTCTGTGAACCTAAAGCATTAGGACTTCTCAGGTGAAGCTGATTTCAAGCTTAATGAAGATTTATGAAATACTATGCTGATGAGTAGATAAGGGAATGATGTGTAAAAAATATAGTGCCCAATAGAAAATATAGGGGGTCTACTTGGAGAGAAAAGATTTACTCATGACGAAAAAAAGAATGAGACCTCCATTCTCAACTACATGAGATCAGCCCACTATGGCTTATAGAGAGTTAATTATATTAATGCACTTACAAAATGTGGCTTCTTTGTGTGCATGTAAACTAATTTGTTTATGGCATGTAAATTTTAATTTGGGATGATAAACTACGGTTGTTTATGGGAGTCTGGAGTCCTTTGTTTTCTGTTAATGCTTAATTTAAGCACATCAATAAAATGGAGACTTGTGTTTATGATTTTGTACTTAGTTTTTGAAAGAAGCATATGTGATCAGCATACTTATACCAAGCAAGATTGATACAGGAAAAAAATGCTTTTCAAATTCACTAGCATTCAAAGGCAGAAAATTACTTTATCCTGTAATATTTTAGACATTAAGGGAGAATGGTTGACATGATGAATAGTATGCATGCAAGAATTACACCCTGTGCTTTATAACTGTTGTAAACAGTCTGTTAATCTCTTTCATTAAATGTGGGGGTGTCAGAAATTTAAAACTGGGATGGCACAGGCTTATCACTCATCTGGTGTCTAAGGTTATTTCTAGTGCTGTGGTGGGTTGACCCTGGCCAGCAGCTAAGCCCCAATCCAGCTGCTTGCTCATGCCCCCCCTGCCCCAACATGTTGGGGAAGAGAATTGCAAAGGCAAAAGCAAGAAAACCTGTGGATCAGGACAATTTAATAAGTGAAGCAAAGCAGCATGTGCAAGCAAAACAAAATAAGGAGTTCATTCACTACTTCCCATCTGCAGGCAGATGTTTAGCCATTTCCAGGAAAGCAGGGCTTCATCACGCATATCAGTTACTTGGAAAGATAAACACCATAACCATAAACTTTCCCCCTTTGTCCTCCTCTCCCTGAAATTTATTGCTGATCATGACATCATATGGTATGTAATATACTCTTGTTCTGTTTGTGTCTCCTCCTAACTTCTTGCACAACCCCAAACCACTTGCAGGGATGGGTAGAGTAGGGAAAAAAAGGCCTTGAAGCAATGCTAACACTTTTCAGAAATTACTAAAACACTGGTGTGTTATCAACACTGTTTGTTGACTGGGCCTCATCCCCTGATTGTCCTGCACATGCCTGGTGAGTGAACTCAGGATGGTCTGCTCCATAACCTTCCCTAGTACTGAGGTCAGGCTGACAGGCCTGTAGTTCCCTGGATCCTCCTTCTGGCCCTTCTTGTAGATGAATATTGCATTAGCAAACCTCCAGTCATTTGGGACCTTGCCTGTTAACCAGGACTGCTGATAAATGATGGAGAGTGGCTTGGCAAGCTCCTCTGCCAGCTCCTTCAGTACTCTCAGTTGTATCCCATCCAGCCCCATAGACTTGTGGATGTCCAGGTGGTATAGCCAGTCATCAACTGCTTCCTCCTGGATTATGGGCAGTTTATTCTACTCTCCATCCCTGTTTTCCAGCTCAGAGGACTGAGTACCCTGGGGATAACTGGTAGTCCCTTGTACTATCCATAATTCTGCTCATTTTGTGACTTTCTTTCTTGGTACTCTCCTTTGCTGGCCATTTCTTAAAGATTTCTTTCACTGATACTTACTATTTGACTTCCTTTAAACTGCAGACTCATCTATTTCATCCACTCTAGGAATGAAAACTGTGAGGAGAAATGAGATGTGAATGAATACCACGTGCCTGGGTACACCAGCTGCACTTTATCAGGGCATAGCTTGAACACAAGCTACTTGTGCTCAATATCAGCCCTGATATAGTACAGCTTGGCCAAGCTTATATCAGACTTCTTTAAAAACAACAAAATGTGAAAAACAACCTTCCTGGGGCTTTTCTTCCTTGTTTCAGGAGCTATGTTGAAGCTTGGGTCCTGGGTCTTGGTCCTGCCTTGAGCTACATTGCAGATATGCCTATTCCTGACTGCACTTTGATGATCCTGATCTTGCCTTGCTGACTTGTCTTCTTGGTTTGACTTTGGACCTGCTCACCTCTTCCTGCTTGGATACTGTGGGACAGCACTTTTTGTCAATGAGGCTAAAAGGTTTTTTTGCCTTCCTGTCACAAGCTTGATCTTGGCTCCCAGCTTATCTTCCCTACAGAAACAAATCACTCTCGCGTATTCCTGAAAATGAGGACCATGAGCTGTGCCTCCAGGATTCATTGTAGCAATAAAGGTCTCCTGCGTTTGACTAAGACATTGTTAATTTTCTTCCTAGTAGCTGGTGTAGTGCTGTGGTTTGGCTTTAGGATGAGAAGACTGTTGTTAGCACACTGATGCTTTAGTTGTTGCTAAGTAGTGCTTACACCAGTCAAGGACTTTTTCAGCTTCCCCTGCTCTGCCAGGCGCACAAGAAGCTGCGAAGGAGCACAGCTGGGACAGCTGACCCCAACTGACCAAAGGGGTATTCCATACCATATGACATCATCCTCAGTATATAAACTGGGGGGAATTGGCCAGGGGTTGGTGACTGCTGCTTGGGAACTGGCTGGGCAGTGGTCAGCAGGTGGTGAGCAATTGCATTTTGCATATTCTTTTATCATCGTCATCATTATTATTATATTATCATCATCATTATTATTATATTATATTATAGCTACCCAGACCTCCACCTAAACCATTGGCACTCTAGGGCCCAAATTAATCCCTCATATCTCAGTCAGCAAATGGATTTCTCTAATTCAGGAGTTACTCTCAGTTTCCTTTACAACTGATAAAGAGAGGATGATTCGTCATCATCATTATTATATTTGTCTTAGCGAACAAAGAAGTCCAATAGGAGCAGATATGTAGAATGAAATGATTGAGTATGCCTGAATTCACTGAGAGGATTTTCTTTTGGAGTCTTACTTGGTCCCCTACTCAGACACCTGTTAGCTGTTGGAGTACTTCTGGAGACTATCTTCCAGGTTACCTTGTGCTGAAGGGAATCAAATTTGCACATTCAGAGTGAACTACATTACTGACTGCTGCAGTGCAAATACAGACAGACTGAAGCTCCCTTTATTGTGATTTATCTCGGTTCTAGGACTGTACTTTACATTGTGTCTGTTGAAAACAATTTCACAGCAGTTGCCTGTCTTAGGCGCATGCACAGAGAGTTAACTGGAGGACAGAGCTGATGTGTCCACATCACATTATTCTAGATGATGTTTTTTTATTATTTAAATTTTACTTCCATCAGGAAGAAAATTGCTTTGAGTATATCAGTGGTACACTGTAAGGCACTAAAATGCAAGACCAACTTCCAGCAAAAAAACAACAAAAAAACTCTCCCTAAAAAAAAAACAAAACAAAACTGAAAATCCCCCAAACCAGCCAACCAAAAAAAAAAAAAAAACCACCACCAAAAAACTCCTAACATCCTGCACACTAAATTTTTTATGTAGATGTATCCAGAGAAGACTCTATGGTGCAAACCTAAGTGCAGAAAGTAGAGATCATCAAGAGATCCACTTCAAAAGTTTAGCAGTGATTAAGGTTTAAAGAGTAAGGTATACAGCTTTAAATGAGCAAGAAAGCCTGTCAGAAGGATTCCAAGGCTGCTTTTTAGAAACATAGAGCAAACAGAAGAAAAATGTAAGAAAAAAGGCTGAAGCTGAAAGAGCGACTTGGGATGGAAACTGATCAGACCTTTTGTGCTTGAAGCATGTTGTAACATGAAACATCAGCAAGCTTTGAGTTTAGAATTGGGCCAGTGCTCCTCCACAGCTGTAATTTTTTTGATCGCAGGAAGGCACACTGACAAGCTTATACTACAGGTGCTTTATAAAGTATGGCTCAGATAAACAAAACAGAATAATTGTCCTCCTTCAAATAATCTGTATCATATCAAGGCAAGCTTATTGGGTTTTAAGTTTATTGTACAAATACAGATCCATGTCATCAGTACATTTTTGAGCTGTTTGAAAAACCAAACTGACAGGAAAAAATTTTGAGTTGGAGCTGGCAGCTTGTTGTAGCTGCTAGCGATTAGGCTTTGTTGCCTGGGCCACTTCCTTATTTGACTTTGCAAATTTTCATTTGAACACCAAATGTTAAAAAGCATATGGATTACCACAGTAATCCCATATGCTGGCTAATAGCTGGCAGTTATCTGTGCAGGATTCAGAGAATGATGAGATTACAGAATGTTTTAAACTATATATCTTGTTTAATAGGTGTCCCTGAAACTTTAAAGAGATAACTGGATAGTGGATTTGCTGCCTTTAATGCTTCCCGCCCTTAGGCTTTTAACTTAAAAATGGGGTTTTCATATACAATTCAGGCCTTAACAGAGAATTCTTAGTACTATGGACAAATTTGTATTATCGTTAATTGAACATTATTGCAACATTCAGCTTTATTTGTTTGAATAGTGCCTCTTTATTATTATAAATCTCACTTTTTGTGTTGTAATACAGATGTTTTTTGGAGAAGTTACAAATCAATTTAAGCATCTTAAATTTAGGAAATTACAGGTCTGTAGTAATTTTGTGAAAAACTGTTCTAATCAACTAGTTTTATAAATTTACTATACATTTTTCACAATGTGTGCTTTCCATGATATGCTAAGAAAATTGTACTGGAATAGAATATATGTTGACAACACTAAACTGAGAATAAAACATAATTTTGTCTCAAGAAGCTTCTATGTTTCTTGAAATTGAGTTTCCGGGCATCTTCTTCTAGACCCAACAGGTCATTTGTTTCATTTAAATCCAGCATTTTTTTTCTATTATGTCTTTGGTTAACTGAATGTACTTCAGTCCTGTTAAGAGCCTGGAAATTTTAAAATTCTTGTCCATTTAAAGTTTGGTGGTTTTTTTTCAGATAACACTGGCTTCTAAAGCTAAAAAGGTCTCTTACAATTGAAGAAGGAAGACTGAGAGGACTCCATGGAGTGATGTCCGGGTTTCGGCTGGGACATAGTTAATTTTCTTCCGAGAAGCTGGCCTAGTGCTGTGGTTTGGATTTAGTACTAGAAGAATGTTGATAACACACTGGTGTTTTAATTGTTGCTGGGTAGTGTTTAGACTAGTCAAGGACCTCTCAGCTCTGCCAGGTGCACAAGAAGCTGGGAGGGGGCACAGCCAAGACAGCTGACCCAAACTGACCAAAGGGGTATTCCACACCATATTATGTCATGCTCAGTATATAAGCTGGGGGAAGAAGAAGGAAGGGGGGAGTGTTCAGAGTGATGGTGGTTGTCTTCCCAAGTCACCGCTATGCGTGATGGATCCCTGCTTTCCTGGAGATGGCTGAACACCTGCCTGCCATTGGGAAGCAGGGAATGAATTCCTTGCTTTGCTTTGCTTGTGTGTGCAGCTTTTGGTCTCCCTATTAAACTGTCTTTATCTAAACCCACGAGTTTTCTCACTTTTAACCTTCCTATTGTCTCCCCCATCCCACTGTTGGCAAAGTGAGTGAGTGGCTGTGTGGTGCTTAGTTACCACTTGTCGTGGTTTAACCCCAGCTGGGAACAGTTTCACTTGCTCCAAGCACAAACATCAGTGGCAGTCTCTCATCCAGCATGTACAAAGCAGCAGTAAGTTGCTTGGTGAAGCATGTTGATCACAAAGAAAAAAACAGTTTTTGAAAAAGAAGTGAACCCGGAGGTTTATCAAGCCCATGGCCAGAGAAGATCCACTGTATGATTACCTTTATGTTAGATATTTCTGTGTTAGCTCCAGAAGAGGTGATTTAAACACAATGCAGTGCCATGCAAGCTTGTTAGCTTGGCTCTTAGAAAAAAAATCCTGCAGTAATAGCCCAAACCTTAGCTGTGGTTATGAATATTTTGGCCTGAGCTGATTTTCTGTTCAGCACTCAGCTCATAACACGATAAATTCACATCTGCCTGCACAGATTAAGCATTGTATTTTGTCTGACATGGACATGCAAAGGACAAATACCAGTATTGACATAGAAAATATTATCAATAACATTTTAATGTTATGTTAATACAATCATGTATTGTGCCTCATTTAAGAGGCACTTTGGATGTCTCTAAGATTTGTTATACAAATAGGATATTTGCTTATATTTTGAGTAAATGGGAATATTATTTGAGTAATTACTATATGCCTCAGTATTCTACTATTTCCACTCAAGGACAAGCTTCAAAACCAAAATCATGGATATAATCACAAAATATCCATAAAACCAGCACATTTATATTCTGTCTTCATTTGCATTCTTCTCTTTTATTCTGTGTTTTAGGAAATGTGTATAAACAAAAGCTGTAAGTACCCTGAAAATTACAGATTGTAAAGCAAGGAACTAATTGGTCAAAACCCAAAGTGCATTTCTGTGGAGGAGTGGCTGAGTGAGAATGGGCACGACTTAGTCCCGTTCGACAGCCCATGCTTTGCAGTGGAAGTGGGTGGAACTATGACTGAAAGAGATGGAGAAGCCCCTCTGCATGGATAGATGATCTGTCCCAATCACGGTAGCGATGGAGGTGTGTGTATAACGGTGTTCTACCAATCACAGTGTGACGTGTGTGTATATTATTGTTTTCTGCCTATATATGCTTTTGCTAGCTGTGCAATAAAGGAGAATGACCATACTCATATTGAGATTCCATCGTTACTTCAGGTCCAACTTCCTTTCCGACATCTGGTAGCAGTGGATGAACGGTTAACGGTTAATGGTTCTGGTATCAGAGCTTAGCTGAACTAAGTTCTCCGTGACTGCGGTAAGCAGCGAGAGGAGGGGAAATGGGAGGAAAGGTGGCTGGGAGAAGTGCCAGACACGGATCAAGGTGGCCGCTCGACTCCCAGCGATGTGTTGCTCGCAGGCTTCCTTTCTAAGGGAGGGGTGAGACAACGGTGAAACTGGGAGAGTTCGAGGTGGCCTCTCAACTCCCAGTGTTGCTCGCAGATATCCTTTCGGAGAGAAGGGGGGGGGGAGACAACGGTGCCTGGGGGAAGTGCTGCGGGGAAGACGCAGTTCGAGGTGGCTTCTCGACAACCAGAGGGGAAAAACGGCACAGCAATGGAAGTAGAAGCTGCAGCCGTGTTGCTCGCTGGTATCCTTTCTAAGAGAGAGGTTGAGACAACGGTGAAATAACTGACTAAGTTGATTAAATTAGGATGCCGATGGGGGCATTTTACGGATACGCCTCTCTTATTTTCGGTGTCTGAGTGGAGAGACTTTGGGGAAATGATGTGGCAAAAGACAATAACTGGGGACGAAAAAGATGGAAAAGAAATAAAAGCAGTCCAGGAGCTGTGGCGTACTGTATTAGAAACTTTAAAGAACATGAAAGCAGAAAGAGAAATAGCTTGCGCTGCTGCACAAATGTTAAATCCTGAGCCAACTTTAGCGAAACTTAGAGACACTGAACGTAAGCCAGGGCCTTTGGTGCCATTTTTTGGACTCTCTGCTGTAAAAGGGATGACTGGGACTACTTGTAAAACTGTTGCTGAAATCCGTGCAAATGTTGACTCCGTCTCTGTCCCGCAAAAGGTGGCAAGTCCATCCGCTTTGCAACGGAGTTCAGAGAAAACAGAAGTTGCCACTACCGAGTCCTAGGGGAGGTGTGAGCCGCATACGGAAGCAGTGCCCCAGGATACTCCTGAGGAGGAGTGGCCTGCGCCGCCTTCCCCTACGGAAGGAGAGGGGTGTCGGCCTCTGCCCTCAGCTCCACCTTTGTATCCGCTGTTGCCACCCTCCACTGACTCGTCTGCTCCAGCAACCCCACCTAGCGGTGATTGTGAAAAAT
>NW_009258727.1:6539082-6541176 GCF_000687185.1 Egretta garzetta | reverse complement strand
TTTCGACATATGGAATTAAATCTGAGGCTAGTAGGCAGATCATCAGTTGGATCTTTTCTGCCAATTTAATGTGTCCATACGACATTCGAAACCTAATGAGACTGTTGCTTACGCCAATGCAATATTTATTATGGGGATCCTCGTGGACCCAGCGAGCAGTACATGAGGCTGCCCTAAGACAAGTGCAAACAGATCCACTTTATGGAGTAACAGCAGAGATGTTCACAGGAGATGGACGGTATTCAAATCTGGACGTACAATTAACATTTCCCGCTAACATCTTGTGGCGATCGGCACAATTAGCCCTAGATGCTCTTTTTACCCTCCAGCCCATCGTTTGGCACGATAGTGCAAGGAGCCACTGAAAAATATAGCCACTTTGTTGACAGGTTATGGGAGGCAGTAATGAATCATCCTGACCTGAGTGATGAAAGCAAGCAGCAAACGTTCAGAGTACTAGCGTCTGACAATGCAAATAAGGCTAAAAAGCAGCTTCTGGCTAGTCTACCACAAGGTGTTGGAGTTGATGAAATGCTGTCAAGAGTAGAGAGAGCAAATGATCAAAAAAACAATAGCACAGTTGCTGCAGTTGTGCAAGGAGCTGTTCGAGAAGTAGTCGAACCATTGACAGCTGTTATTCAACCATTGGCAGCTGTTATTCAACGGCAGCTTCCTCAACCAACAGGACCATCCTACAATGGAACCTGTTTCCGATGTGGAGAATCTGGGCACACCACACACCACTGCCGTAGTGCTGTGTGGTGTGAAAGATGTCAAAGCAACTCACATGCGACAAAGATCTGTACGGGAAACCGGAAGCCGAGCACGGAGAGGGTCTGCGTGCGGAAACAAGTCAACTCTAAAAACAAAATGAAGGCTTCTTACAGCAACACTGACCAGCAACCAGAGGGAGCCTGGGAATCGACGTGGAAGCCACAATAGACATCACCCTCATTGATATCAGTGTGCAAAAAATTCCCAGTAATGCAGTTGGACCTTTGATTCAGCAAGACAGTATGATAGGAGGTCTTCATGTGGGTCGTTCCTCGGCGGGAATTAAAGGTCTAATTGTACTTCCTGGGGTTATAGATGCTGACTATACTGGGCGTATTTACATTATGGTTTATACCCTCTGTCCTCCTTTATTTATCCCAAAAGGCAGTCGAATCGCTCAAATAATTCCCCTTAACAATTTGCTTTGTTGTATGCCTGAATCAGAAGTCTGTCGTGGAGATCAAGGTTTTGGGTCCACTGGACCTGCAGTATGTTTCACCACTAGAATGAATGACAGACCCACAATGAATATTGTTATTTCCCAAAATAACTCATTTAAGCAAATTGTCGCTATGTTAGATACCGGGGCTGATGTCACAATCATAAGCAGGTCTGCGTGGCCAATGCGATGGCCTGTAGAATTGCCAACTTCATCCATTGCAGGCGTTGGAGGACATTCCACACCTTATGTGAGTAAGCACCCAATTCAACTGTGATTTCCAGAGGGACAAGAGGTAAATCTTAAAGTATATGTACTTCCACTACCAGGAACATTAGAAGCCTTGATTGGCTGAGATGTTCTTAGCCAAATTGGAGCCGTCCTAACCACGAGCCCTTTTCAACAATGGTCACTGGAGAGCAGTCGCCCAACCCACCATTGACCTGGACCACCAATGAGCCTGTGTGGGTTGACCAGTGGCCTTTGACAAATGAGCGGCTGCAAATAGCGAGACAGTTGGTAGCTGAACAACTTGCAGCTGGTCACATCAAACCTTCTGTTAGTCCATGGAATACCCCTGCTTTTGTAACTCCAAAAAAGAGTGGGAAGTGGCGCCTTCTGCATGATTTACGTAAAGTCAATGACCAAATGCAGCCTATGGGAGCCCTGCAACCAGGGATGCCTTCGCCTGCTATGCTGCCAGACGGATGGCACATACTTATTGTAGATCTAAAGGACTGTTTCTTTACTATTCCTTTGCATCCTCAAGACACACAGTGATTTGCCTTCTCGGTACCTGCGGTAAATAAAGCAGCACCTGCAGATCACTATGAGTGGATAGTCCTGCCACAAGGCATGAAAAGCTCCCCAACTTTATGTCA
>NW_009258727.1:6522688-6536551 GCF_000687185.1 Egretta garzetta | reverse complement strand
ATTATAGGGAAAACATGTGGGTTACTTGGGCGAATCAGACAGGACAATCAGAGTTTTGTTTAGCCATGGCCTCAGCAACAGACCTCTTTCGAACCTGTTTAATTGGTATTCCTTTTTCAGATCCTTCAGAGTTTGGTGATTTTTTGACATATAAGTGTGCCAACGACACGATCATTGCTAATTGCTCTGCTAAGCTAATTAAAGGACTAAATGTTACTTTACCTTGGGACCCCCAAGAATTGCAACTATTGGGATCCCAAGCGATAGGCAACCAGTCAGCTAATTGGACACAGACATGTTTCGTGTTCGGCACCTCACAACAATGAACAAACCCGTACAAACAGTTTAACTGGGCAAATCGGACAAACATGACCAGTAATGGTAATTATACTTACCAAGGTAAAGGCTCTTTTTGTGGCACCTCTAACAAGCAACAAGGGTTAGGAGCATATGGAGCTGAAGCGAAAGGAGGAAGTAGTATTTGGAACAACGGTTCTGCTAAGGCGTTACCTGCCAATACATTCCTCATTTGTGGGGACAGAGCCTGGCAAGGCATACCTGCAAATGTCATTGGTGGTCCTTGCTATTTAGGTAAACTAACCATGTTTGCACCATCTCTTAGCCAACCTAGGAATATCACTACGTCTGTCGGCCGGAGTGGAATGAAACATGTCTTATTAACCCCTGATTGTAATGACAATGTTGAACTTTTATCTGTAGCTGCTCGCATTGCTTTAGCTGTTTTTGTACCAGGTGCTGCTGCTGGTAATGCCTTAAAGAATCTAGCACGTCTTGCCTGTTGGTCAGAGAAACAAAGTAATATAACGACGAAGATTTTAGGAGAACTGTTACTAGATCAGAAAAGTCTACGGCATGCTCTGTTACAAGACCGTGCTCCGATTGACTTTCTACTATTGGCACAAGGCCATGGATGTGAAGATTTTGATGGCATGTGCTGTTTTAATCTAAGCGATCATAGTGAGTCAATCCATCAGTCAATTGCCTTGATGAAGAAGAACTTAGAAAAAATCCAAAAAGATACCAGTCCCTGGGACAAGTTCCCGTCTTTTCAGGACCTGTGTGGAGGAGTGGCTGAGTGAGAACGGGCATGACTTAGTCCCGTTCGACAGCCCATGCTCTGCAGCGGAAGTGGGGGGAACTATGACTGAAAGAGATGGAGAAGCCCCTCCGCATGGATAGATAAATCTGTCCCAATCACGGTAGCGATGGAGGTGTGTGTATAACGGTGTTCTACCAATCACAGTGTGACGTGTGTGTATGTTATTGTTTTCTGCCTATATATGCTTTTGTTAGCAGTGCAATAAAGGAGAACGACCATACTCATATTGAGATTCCATCGTTACTCTGGGTCCGACTTCCCTTCCGACACATTTCAAAGAACAGAATGTTTCCAACTTGCCCAAGATACTAGGGAGAGGTGGACCTCTTTAACTCAGAAAGCCAAACTGGATAAGAGATTTATCTTTTATACCAAACTAACTTTTATTAACAAAAAAACCCACAAACAAACCAAACACAAACCTCAACAAAAGCAAACCAAAACCATTTACTAGCAAAAAAGAATTTACCAATGAGTTTTTGAAGTCATAAAAAAAGCTGAATCTCCTTTCACCAGAATGCTAGAGAATGGTTAAAAACCTGTGTTACAGAAAACGTTTCTGATTACTATGGGATTTATGTTTTTTCTTCATATGATAGGTCTTACTGTTTGAAAACATTGACAATGATAGTATTCTTTTGAGACCTGACTTCTTAAATATTGTATTTAAATACAAAGTCTGTACCATATGACTTCAGAACTTCAGTGATATGCAACTGCTAACATCAACTACTCACAGGAGCATCAGCTGAAGTGATTTGATCATCTCTATTGTTACTGATGACAGTGTAAGCTCAGATTCACTACTGGTGCTGGGAATTAGATATGGTTGGTCTTTCCAACTGTAGATCAGTCTGATAGATACAGGAGTTAAAGCTCTACAGAAAGAAATACTAAAATCAGATTGTCAAGTCACAGCCAAGGATACTGGAATTCAAAAAATTGTATATATTTTAAATGTTAGAATGATCCCCAGCATAGCTTTGGGCCAGGAAAACTGGTGTTCTTCCAAGCAGACTGTGGAAGCCAGGCATAGGGCAGGCATCCTTTCACATCAATAGTTTTCATGTGGACACTGTAATGGATGCTAAAGTATTTCAACAGCATAGCCACAGTCAGCCTGTGCCAGCTAATTTGGAGCTATAGAACAGGCCTTGGAAGTGTTAAATTTAATAACCTAGATGTGTTCGGAGCGTTCCTGTGAGAACAGCTAGCTATGGAGCAGCAGGTGAGACAGTGAAAAAACAATATACTGTGAGTTCCTCTCTCCCTTCATGTCCATTGCTGCCCCTGCATTGAGTTTTCTCTGTTCTTTGTTGATAAAAGAAGCTCCATGTTACCTTTGTACCAATGCTTAGACACCTGTGACAGAAAACTTTAAAATAATATAGTAGAAATAGAGTAGAACAGATTAGTCTTATATTGCTTAATGTGTAGTTATAGTCTTGATTATTTTCTTAAAATAAGTGGTGTCATAATGGTGCATGTAGTAACAAGCATTACTGATGTTACACTTGCTGCTAACCCTTATAATCAGGGAATAAACTGATTCTAGCCCACTTGTATATCTTCAGTTCATACAATCTATCTTCTGGACTATTAAAAAAATATTGATTGATTTGTTTCAGCATAAGGTACATGTTTCAAGTTTGATAGATTCTACTACAAGGAAATTGTATTAAATGTCACATGAGGAGTTATTGCTTTGTATCTAATGGGTCTGCTTGCATTATGCCTTGCAGGAGCGAATTGGATCACTGAGAAACACTAGATAGGAGTTATTGCCATGGATGGCACATTTCCTATGAAACTAACCTGAGACCTAACTGAAGAGTTCTTGAGCCTCAATCTGTAAGCTCTCTGCAGTTTGAGAAGGTCTGTAACACTGCGGGGGGGGGGGAGAAAGTTGTTCTTTGCAGGGATGCTTAATAGGAAAATAAAATTAATGGACTTCAGGTATCAAAATAGGAACTATTAAAGTAAATGTAACACTATGATGTTTTACATGGCAATATGACTAGACTGATAGCACAAATGAGACTTCTGACTAACTAGAAGAATATAAAGTGGACTTTTAATGACACTTTAGTGTACTCATTTAGTACATGCAACATCCTGAAAGACAGGAAGGTGGCCAGTGTAACACCATTATTTAAATAAAAGTCTAAGGACAGGCTAAATTACAGTTTTGTTAGTTTAGCTTCAGTTATGGGAGATGTAATAGATATTATTTTAAAGATTCAATAGGTGGGCATTTTGAAAACTGTATTTTGATAAAACAAAGCTAAGATTTTTGTAACTGAAAGATTATATCTCACTAATGCACACTGCTATCAAGACAGAAAGAGGGAAAAATGCACTTCGTAAACTAGTGAGTATTATAAAGAGGCATTTTGCAATATTTCCATGGCCAAAGCTTTAACCTGTAAAATGCACAATTCTTGATATGCAGAACATAAAGAAAATTTAATAATGCTTTGAATAGGGGCTCCTCTGCTGAGATATAAGGATAAGAAATAGTAGTTATGAATGGATGCACTTTAGACCTGAAATAAGTTACCAGACACACAGACTATACTTTAAAAAAAAAAACCAAAACCAAAACCCCTAAAGCACAACATTAAAAATTAAAATGATGATAAATTCCTGATTGTGCAACAAATATTAAATGTGACCAAATTACAAGCCTTTATTAGGCTTAAGTATGTATGGTAAATTTAGTAGCACTTTTTTCTTGAATCTAACCAACAGAAAATGTGATCCAGTGCATGGAAATATATAGCTCCTACAGGAAAAGAAAATCACATTGAAGAAACATATTAATGGATTGTAAATGTTAAAGTATTTATAGCTGATACCCAGGTAAGAACTGCACTCTTTGTGAAGCAAAATAGGTATCCTAAGCTACATACCTTTTGAGGCCAAGCAGCTTGTTATCTTATGATCAACCTTTCAACAAATCAAATGCAAGAATATTCCAAAGTTGTTTTTACACAGACGTGGCTGGTGTGACACATACATATCTATAAAATTGTTCAAAAAAATCTGACTACTGTTACATTTAAGTCAGAGAACATCTGAGAATTTGAGGTGATCAAATACCTGGGAACATATGTGTTATTACTTATTAGTTCAAATTCATCACAAAGCCAAGAGGTGCTAGGAAAGAAGAAAACTGATAGTTGTATTCAGAACTACTTTGAAAAATATTTCACTTTATGAACTTGTGCTTCAGCTGACGGAGTCCTTAGTTTTTCCTATAGCATCAAACAAATTCTTCAGCATGCCAGAGAGGAAACCAAAATTCTAGATTATAATTCCTTCAGTAAAATAAGAACAGCTAAGTAATTTCCATCTTTCAAGTAATGTGGAGTGATTATATGTATTTTTTGTCATTGTTTGCCAATAATGAATACAGCAGCCAATACTGGTAAGTTCAGTGTTCTAGTCTGTATTCTTACCAGAAGTAGCTAAACAAGAAGATTTTAATTTGAAATGGATTGCAGTAGATTAAAGTGGTTTATTAATTTATCAGAGACACATAATTAACTGACAGTCAGTGACCTTATATACTGCAGAGCAGTATCAGCAGTACAACAAATAAACCTTAGTACTAGACACAAAATCCTAATTTATATGACAAGAAAAAACTGAACACCCCTTTATAACTAATCACCAGAAGTGCCCATCCTACTCCCCCTCCAAGTTACACGCACACATCCCTCAAAGGCCGAGCGGGTTACACACACAGATGTGCACACACACACGAGTCTGCTCTGCCTGACCTCAGAACGGGTTTCTGGCCACCGTGGGGACCATGCTCTGTCTCCTCCCCAGTACATATCTCCATACATATCTCCATGCTGCTTCTGTACTTTTCAAGCTTGTGCTTTCTTACTTCTAAAAATCCCTTTTTAATTCCCTGGTTACTTCTTAATCCAGTTGATGGGCATCATCCTCTTTAACATGATCATTTTTGGTTAAAAACCTCCTTAGGCAGTTTTGGGTGTCCCAGTCCCACACACTGGTTACATCATTGATATTCCCATCTTAACTGCTGCAGTTATCCAAGACCTTTCACCAAAGGTGGGCCATGCAAGCATCCCCACAATAATTTACATTCACATGGAGGCATGTACTAATATGAAATGAAAAATATGATGACAGGGTTTTTTTTAATTTTCAGGGCCTAACTTTGATCCCTAAGTCATACAGTGTATTTTCTCCATAATTATTTACTCTGAAGCACTCATAGGCAAGATGTCTGCTGGAACTGGCCTTATCACTACAGAGATCTCAACATTCATTAGTGTCCTTCTGCTTCCACATTTTTAAAGATACCTGGAACATCTTTAAGACTACCCTTGATCTTTCATTTGCTCTTTGTCATTTAATTCTCTTTAGTAAGGTTTCAGACCATTTTAGAAGATAGTTGCTAATGGATCTTCAGATCTTTGGCATTGTGGGCGCTTTTGAAGCTTTATAGCATGATGAAAGGAAAAATCTCTGGGTTTCCTAGTGGAATTATTTTATTAACAAAATAGACATAAGAGATGGTTGGAACTATGGGGCAGGCAACCTTTAATTTCTGTTTGATTACATTTTCAGATTAAAACCAGAAAAACAGAGAGCATTTAGCAGATAAAGACAAATATTGGCAGGCTGAGTAGTATATTTCATGTAATCATTTTATATGAATAGTATGTCCTGAGAAAATTAATAGTTCAGTATATATGCAAAACTACTGAAAATAATACTTATGTATTCTACTGACTCCTGCTTGTCCAAATCATATTTTCGTGATTTTGGCCTAAGCCTGCACAGGGAAGAAATATCAGGGACTGGGCAACTTCTTTACCCTATCTCAAATGTTGTGGCTCTAGTCAGAAATTCAACAGCATATTACAAAGTGGGCTCAGACAAAGAAGCTAATTCTTCACCCTATAATAGATATACAAACCATTGCTGCTGAAAAAACCACGGAGCTCAAAATAAGTTGAGATCAGGACATTGGAAAGCCAATATAAACCAAACCAAAAAAAGCAACAGAACACAAACTTTTTTATGAAACTAGTGCTTTATAATAGTTCCTTTTTAAAATATAGTTACATGAAAATAATGGTTATTTATTTATTACTTTATCATAGGATATCAGTTGTCAAAACATAAATAGATTTCTTTAAATAATTTTTAGAATATTTACTAATCCTGGAGTGTACCAGTATTTCAAGACAAAAGCAGTCTAAACACAAAATCAGTTGTGCAAATTAAATGTAAATAAATCTTAAATATAGGTCTTCAGTTTAAATGAGCATTGTTCACGTACAGGAGTTTGTACTGGTTTTGACTGGGATAGAGTTAAATTTCTTCATAGTAGCTCATATGGTACTATATTTTGGATTGGTGATCAAAACAGTGTTGATAACACAAGGATGTTTTAGTTATTATTACTGAGCGGGGCTCACACACCGTCAAGGCCTTCTCTGCTTCTTACTCTGCCCCACCACCATGTAGGCTGGGAGTGCACAAGAAGCTGGGAGGGGACACAGCCAGGACAGCTGACCCCAACTGACCAATGGGATATCCCAGACCATACAACATCACACTCAGCAATAAAATCTTAGGGAAGAAGGAGGAAGGGAGGGACGTTTGGAGTGATGGCCTTTGCCTACCCAAGTAACCATGACATGTGATGGAGCCCTGCTTTCCTGGAGATGGCTGAACACCTGCCTGCCGGTGGGAAGTAGGGAATGAATTCCTTGTTTTACTTTGGGTTTGTGTGCAGCTTTTGCTTTACCTATTAAACTGTCTTTGTCTCAACCCATGAGTTTTCTGACTTCTACCTTTCTGATTCTCTCCTCCGTCCTGCTAGGGGGGCAGTGAGCAAGCAGCTGTGGGGCTTAGGGGTTTAGCTGCTGGATGGACTTAAACCACAATAGAGTTGAAATATAATATAATATAAACTTTTAAAAAATATAAAAGAAATTATAATAATTTTCATTTTCTGTGAAATTTTTTTCCTCAATCAGCTAGCTTCACATTTACAGGAAAAAAAAAAAAAAAAAAGCCTGATACAATAATACAAATATTGGAAATATTTAAACAAGTTTTTATCTGAAGACTTAACATATAATGGTAGTATGGCTGTGATAGTTTTCCAAGGAGCAGCTGAAGTGGAAGAATTCAACAATATCCCTTTGAACAGTCTGTTATACTTCTCAACGATCCTGTAATAATTTCAATAATTACTTTCTTCTTGTGGTAGCTTCTTTTTATGGGCTGCAGCTCTGTCTGGTTAAAAAATAAAAATCAGGCAACTTCATTATAATTTTAAATTTGTTTTCTTCATTTAGAAAAGCTGTTAAATTATATCTGATTAGCTGTCGTAGAAGTGTGGACTAAGTATATGGTACACTGTTTTCTAAAGACACATTGTGTTATATTTTATGTAATTAGGGACTCCTAGTGAACTATTGTTTACTTTTGCTAAAACTAAGAGGAAGTGGGAACTTTCATTTTATTTACATTTAGCTGTGTGTGCATCCATGAGTTTGTGAGAGTTATGTTATATGTACAAATTTGTTTATCTGCAATTTTATTTATTACAGAATATTTTATTAGAGAATAAGATGTTGAGAATTTTTAGATCATAATTAAAATCCCAGTTTTGAGGAACCAGCAGCTAAAGATTTTCATGTTCTTACAGTATTCCCACTAATAGTTGAATGCTCTTGTGGTCTCCCACTACCATTGAAGGGCAGGGACAGTATTTACACTGTCAGAATTGGTTAGAATGGTTAAAATTCACACCTGATGCCAAACTTCCTGATTCTGTGATTCATCCTCATGTCTAGTGCTCTCAAGGTATTAATTCTCTCATCTCACATTAGAAGTATGTAATTTAGGTTTCTAATCCTCTACTCCTAACCTTGTCTTCTAGTGTCCTTCTTTAATCATTAGAGAAGGTTTCTCCAGACAGTAAATCATGCAAACCTGTTTCAGAAGTGACTCTCCTCATTCCCACTAAGTATGGTATTCTCACCTGTTGTTTGCAGAGGATGTTATTTCTTTTGATATGAGAATGGCATGATTAGAAACACATCTCTACTTGGGTTACTGGGAGACCATCTCAGGCTTGATGTGTCTAGGCTCTATGTCATAGTGAAGATACTTGGATTTCTTCTCCTGGTTGTTCTTCTCAGGTATTCCTCCATCAAAAACAAGTAGTACCACTCTTCAGCAAGTTCAGTGTATGTCTTAGAGGCTGAGTAGAAATACAGTATTAGCCACAGTTAGGGATTTCTTCTCCTGGTTGTTCTTCTCAGGTATTTCTCCATCAAAAACAAGTAGTACTACTCTTCAGCAAGTTCAGTGTATGTCACAGTTAGTGTCCTGTGAGGAGTGGCTAAGGACTTTGGGCTTGTCTAGTTTGGAAAAAAGGAGGCTGAAGGGTGACCTCATTGCTCTCTACAGATTCCCAAGGAGGGAAAGTGGAGAGGGATGTGCTAACCTATTTTTCCAGGTATCCAGTGACAGGATGTGTGGGGACAGTTTGAAGCTGTGCCAGAGGAGGTTTAGGCTGGACATTAGGAAGTATTTCTTTACCAAAAGAGTGGTCAAGCGCTAGAACAGGCTTCCTAGAGAGGTGGTCAATGCCCCAAGCCTGTCAGTGTTTAGAAGGTATTTGGGCAATGCCCTTAATAACATGCTTTAACTTTTGTTCAGTCCTGAATTGGTCAGGTGGTTGGACTGGATGATCACTGTAGGTCCCTTTCAACTGAAACTTTCTATTCTAGTCTATTCTGTGTACATGTATGTCTGTATATTCCTACATCAGTTTACCTAGAATAAGTATATGCTAAGCTTTTGATTAAGAGGTGAATTTAAAAAAAAAAAAAAATCCTGATGATGTGTGGAATCAGCAATGTGTGAAAGAAGATTTTGTAAATAAATTTAATTTTGCAAGATTAGTTAAATGAGAATGTCTACCAGTAGTGCTTCCCCCAGTAAAGGGCACTAGGAGTGCTCCTTTGATAATGAAAACAATGGCAGGAGCTGCTGGTATAAATGAGTTTCAAAGGGTATAAATAGAGCCAAAATTTCATTCTAGTCTGAAAGCTGGAATAGTTCTGAGACACAATTTAAGAATTGGTATTCATAAAAACATCCAGTTCTGATTCTGCTCTGATCCTTGTTGCTTTTACAAGCATGCTCTTCTCCCTTTGCATAGTTACCATAGTATATACTCACATAAATAAGAAGACAGCCAAACCCTTCCTTTGAATCTACAGTCTTTTCACTCCTAGCTATTTGATTTTCATTTTCCTAAATCTGTCTCTTTCCTCAGGTCTTTTTCTTGTACCTTGAATTCTCTTCCTGATCATTAAAAAGATTAAATTCAAATTAAACTATCCCTAATTAACGTCAGTTACTTTATTTACACTAATTTCAATGATAATAAAATTATAATCAAAATTAGTTGCCAAATATTAAATTTTGTGTTTTCTTACCAGACTTACTGTCTTGTTTCAAATTAACTTTATTAGTAGGTTATTAATAAAAACACTTCTAACAAACAGCACAACAAATATGGTGAGTGTGTATTTCAGGTTAATTCAGCAAGTTCTACATTGTAACATATCAAAAATGTAATGTACTTGTGTATATACTTGTACATACTTGTACTTAATGTACATACATATCTTGAGCCTGAATTTTTCCTGTTTGCCTTTCTGAAGCATCAGGTTAAAGTCCATACTATACCTATTAAAAGAAGCTGAAGTAAAATATGAAAAAGTTAAGGTAACGTGTGACAGAAATCCCAGATTATCTGCAAATGTATTTTGACCACTTCATTTACAGAAATAGTAATCTGTAAATCAAGTTTCCTCTGAGTAAAGCTAGTCAGATTGAGATCTGTATTGTTTTGAAGGTTTGAATGTTTGACTAAAGCTGTTTATTACAGCAGAAATTCATACAAGAACCAATCTTTTATAAAGACAACACACCAAGCTGCCTTTGTATTCTTTATATTTGACATTTTGCCAATAGTAAAAAAGTGGGAAAATGTGACTCTTCTGTGACAGGTAACTGCAACAATACAAGGATATCAGAGACAGAAATAAACTTTGCCATTTGGGCTTCACTATACTGCAGCAGTGTAACATTCAAGGCAGGTGAATTTACAGGAGGCAGAGTAAATCACTTACATAGTCATACCTGCATGAAGTAAATTCTGACACTGACTTCTGTTTACTGATGAAAAATAAAGCTTTTTGGAATAATTGGCGCATATTACTGATTAAATTTGTACTGGATATGTTTTAAAGCAATATCTGGGCTCTAAAACAATGAAAAATCTCAGGGAAAGAAAAAAAAAAAAGCAAGTTTGTCACCAGTACTGTTTCATCCAATGGGAATAAACAATATGCAGATTCCTTGAAAATACTTTTTATTTAACTTTTCTCAGTGCCAGGTATTTACATTGTGGAATCCCTGTGAGTAAAAACTAAATTGGTGAATGACTACAATTCAAACTCTTTCTTATAATTACTGCTTTTCTAGGCTTGTTTACACATGTCAAATATGTATCTGCAATCGGTTGCAAAATAGAAAAAGATAAGCTTTCTGAAAGGGAAAGTCCATCTTCTAAATTCTCATTCAGCATTTACCATTTGAGAAACATTACAGAAAAAGCCAAGAAGTATATATGTAAGAAAACTATTTTTTATACTCTTCCATGAACTCCTTCTTTCTATATCTGGAGAGAAACCTGTCTGATACCCTCCTAGGAACTGGGAGAAAAAAATAATCAGCTCTTTGTATTTTTTATGGAGTATTTACATTATTTTACATTCATACTGCATGCCTTTAGCTAGGCAAACACAAAATATATCTGTGTAAGTACATGGGAAGCCAAATGCTATAAAAGTCCTTTATCCTTGATGATTTAGTCTAAACTGAAAAGGCAAACAAGAAGAAAAATACATCATATATGTCCAAATGTATATATTTTGTGTATTTGATTTGCCCAATTCCACCTCATTTATACTCACCAAAGCTTACCAAATCTTGGTCTATTAATTCTAATAGACAGTTTCCCAGGGTGCTCCAGACTGTGATTCAGCAGCTAGACAGGAAGAAGCCTGGAGCTGATATTCACAGGATTCAGCACCTCTTGTAACACCTTTCACAGGAGCTACCTAAGCAACAGATAAGGAGGTCTAGAAAATGCAAACACCTGAGCTCAGCAATGAGCTCATTGACAGAGAGGAAATACCAAAGATAGGCTTTTTTTTCTGAAACGGTGCCTTGTTCTAAGAATTCACCACTTAATTCTTGACAGTAATTCCTTTTCCCTTTTATTCATGATGTAAGAAAACTTTCGACCCCTTCTGTTGAAATTCTCAACATTTCTTGAATCTTCCTTTTTCATGGATACTAGAAAATGGTGCTGAACTACAGAGAAGGCATGGGGGATGTTTAGGGATGCATGCAGGATTTTTTTTAATTTAATACTCCAGGATACTGTCCTGTGGTAGAATAGCAATTTATACACAGTTTCAGCTGCAAAAGTAGTTAAATAAGTTAAACAAATTATAGACCATTCTTACAAGAAAAACTAACTGTATCCCAGATGACTGTTCTAGCTACAGTACTCTTCTTAACCTAGATAGCTAATGATTCCTTGCAAAATACAGAACAACTTGAGCAGTAGTTTAACTCTGAACTAGAGACAAGAATTACATCAAATGGGGGAGAACAAGTGGGTTAATGAAACAAATTGCTTTGCCTTTCTCCTGTCATTGAGACAATACCTTCTGAACAGAAGTTATGTTTTTTATTATTTTCTAACAGAAAAATTCTGTCTTGAATATGTCTATGTATTTGTGTTCAAATGAGAACTGCACTGGATATTTAACAATTCCAGGAATCAGCCAGAACAATTTCTGTACTACATAGTGATTTGTACTTCTTATCACTTGTTCTCTGCAGAGTAACATGGTTTCCTGAACAACAAAATTAATTTCAGAGTTCCAGGTTGAATACTAATGATGAAACTTGGAAATACACTTCCACAGATTCCTGTGAGGAAAGGTGTGGGGGGTTTTTTTGTACCCAGTAAATAAAGGGAATCAAAACAACTGGATGTAAAGGGAATCAAAAACAACTGTCTATTAAGACTAAATTGTTACACCTTAAGATAAAGGCTCCTTTTTTTCCTGAGACTCAATATTGTATTTGAAAAATCATTATCTTTTTCATCCCATAGCCAAGAATATGTTATTCAATGGCTAGGATATGGTTATGCTTACTTGACTTTATATGCTCTAGTGGTGCAGGATGGATTGCTATCTATTTCCTAATTTTTGGAGAAACTAATTTTGATTTTATCTCAGCAGCAAAACTCAGCCTCTGTTCTCTTTGAGTTCCATAACCAATTCAGGTACTTTATATGATGAAACAATACAGCTCTAGAAATCTTCAGGCCTAAGAGTGTGAATATTACATAGCTATTGTGTTGACAATATTACCTGAATGAAACACAAACATTGATTCTGGATCCATTTTACAATAACTGTATCAATGACAAAAAACATTTACCTAGTCATAAATGGGAAATATAGAACGCGTAGACAAGACCGCTTATTCTCTACTTAGTTCAGTATCCTATGTGATTTTTTTTCTTAGATAAAGCTGGATGTCAAAAGTAAGCTTAAACGGCTGTAAAGATTCCTAACCAGTGGTTTAATGTTTTCCAACATGCTGAGCTACCATCAGATTCTGTCTACTCCTATTTAATGAGTACTCAGCATGTATGAAAATAAGATTACTTCCTTAAATATCTGAACAAGGATATAAGACCCTAACTCTGACACTTTCTAAAAAAGAAATGTTAACTGTTTTGTTTAACAAAACATGTTAATGAAGAGAAGTGCCTTTCACAGGAAAATTTTAGAAAGACAGTTCTAAAAAGTTTATTGATTGGTATGGAGTAAAACACCTGGTCATTATTCAACACCTGTCTTGCATGCAGAGAAGGAGAATGACAGGCACAGAGCCAACCAAAGAAAAATTAGTCAGGAGAAATGCACCTCAGGTACATATTTTAGAAACTGTTAATGTGGTGTAAGGGGCAAGAGTTTCAATATTAGGGAAATCTTATTCATTAAATGTTGTCAAAAATGCTGCATAATGGGAATAAATGTAAATAAATTAGGATAAGCTTACCTATAACTCACTTTTATATTATGAAAAAACACTTGCAGCAAGTTGGAAGCAATGATACTCTAAGCACGTATTTTAGAGTGAGCAAACAGAAACTAAACAAAGTTTACTCACTTTGAGTTTAATTTCCATTAGTACTTAAGAAAATGTCTTATGATAGCCCTAAACAACTGTTTCCTGACAGCTGGTGGCCTGACTTTAAATTGAACTTAGGCAATTAACATAGTTTCCATCATCTATTGCATATGGTTACAGAGAAAAACTGGGCCACTGTAAAGTAAGAATGATTTTACTTAATCAAAATGCAACTATATTCATTTCCCTTTTAGTGTAGCAGCTACAGCTGTGTAAGATGACTGACATTATTTGAAGATATTGTTGACTTACTGAAGATGGAGGAAAACAAGAACTGTCAGCACTATGGTGATTAGAATCAGGTAGATACATGTATTTTGGAGGGGTTTGAAGAATTATACATGTACAGAGAGCAGGAAAGATTTGCAACTTTTAACCTT
>NW_009258727.1:6512957-6522656 GCF_000687185.1 Egretta garzetta | reverse complement strand
ACTTTTCTTCTTTCTTTTAACCTTTCAGTATCTTCTTTAAAAAAAAAAAAAATTCTTCTCCTGTACCTGCTGACAGACCTGCATCCTTGAAGTTCTTTCCTCTGGTCAAGTGTAGGCACACAACTGGTTATATTGCAATGGTGGATTTAATTACCTTCTCTTCTGCAAGCCATGGTCCAAAGGTGACTTACTAATGTGGAAGGTCTTGGGGAGGGCTGCCTTGGAAAACAGAAACACTGTCCTTTGCCAAATGCTTACTGTTCATGCTGTGAATTCCCTGAACTCATTTGGCTTTCAGGAATGAACTTTATCTCAACATAACAGAGAAAATTCTGTCACTAAAACTTGGTTGAATTTCACGCTGTGAGTTCAAAAAATAAGATTTGTTTTTATCTGTGGGAAACTAAGTAAAAAAATAAACCCTGGAAATTGAAATATAACAAAAGTAAACATAATACTTTTCCAGTAAGCTAGGTAAGTAAACCTCTCACTGGTTTTCTCTCTTGAGAATTAATTTGAGACTTCTGAGGAAAGTTTCTTACCAAAATAGTATCTTTGTGCTTTGCTGTTATCTTTGATGTGTAAGTCATTCATTTGGAAAGAAAATAACAGAAGATTGAACTTACAAATGAACAATTAGCAAGCTAAATGTGTGGGATTTCTCCTTCCTGTGTAGGATGGGATGGGAACATCCATATTTCACCAGACAAAAGTGGCTGATGAGCAGTTCATTAAATCCTTAGACCCACCATTTAGGATTAGATTAGTTCCACGTCCAATCCAGTAAACCGTCCACTGTGCAACAGGTCCAGATGACTCAGAAGAAAATGTTTACCAAATAAGATGCAATTATGAACGTTCTTTCAAGGAAAGCTTCCTTGCAAATTTTTTCTAATATCCATTCTAAAACTCTGCTGGCGCAACTTGAGAATATTTCCTTTTGTCCTATCACTCATTACTTGGGAAAAGAGACCAACACCCACCTTGCTGCAGCCTCCTTTCAGTAGTTATGAGCAGAGACGTTTTATTCCACTAAATCTGGCTGCAGAGTTACTGGACCATCAACAAAATTGTAGAAATATTATTCTGCTACAGTATTTTTTATTAATTTCTTTGTAATAAATACTGTAAAACGCCTATGATAGGAACATTTGAGCAAAAGGGGTTTTTGTCTTTTTATGTTTATTGTATTCATTGGTATTTTCTGAAGATATCAGAATCATTACTGCTTCTTACTAATTAAAATTCTAGCTTCCACTTAGTGCATACGCAATGTTTGTTTCATTTAAAATGTTTGGAAAAATACATACTTTAAGAAGTCAAATCTGTTCTGAGCTCTGTCAAAAAAACCCCAACCTTAAAAAGCCCTTTAAAAATAAAAAAGAAAAAGCCATTAATAAACTAAAGGACAAAAAAAGTGTACAGAATTACTGGACAAAGCTGAGATGATTATTAATATGTTGTGGGTTAGCTGCAGACCACAACTAAGCACCACACAGTCACTTGCTCACCCTTCCCTCTGCCGGTTGGTTGGGGGAAAGAATCAGAAGAGCAAAACTAAGAAAACTCATGGGTTGAGATAAGAACAGTTTAATAATTGATGTTGATGATAATAATAACAATAATTTGTAATGAAAGGGGAAACAACACGAGAGAGAGATAAAAACAAAATCCAGGAAAAAAAACAAATGATGCAAGGACTCACCACCTGCCAACCAACACCCTGCCAGTTCCTGAGCAGTCATCATTGACCCCTGGCTAACTCTCCGCAGTTTATGTATTGAGCATGACATCACAGTCTGGAATACCCCTTTGGCCAGTTTGGGTCAGCTGTCTTAGCTGTGTGCTGTCCCAGCTACTTGTGCACCTGGCAGAGCATGGGAAGCTGAAAAGTCCTTGACTTGGTGTAAGCACTGCTTAGCAATAACTAAACCATCAGTGTGTTATCAACATTCTTCTTATCTTAAATCCAGAACACAGCACTATGCCAGCTACTAGGAAGAAAATTAACTCTATCCCAGATGAAACCAGGACAGGTGATTATATAATTACTGCTTCCTGACAACGAGAATTTGCCTTATGAGCTAAGGAAAGCTAGTTGAAACCATGTTGTACCATCCTATTGTTTCTCAAAAGAAGGTTGTACTCTCTGAGCTATTCTGAAGAAAAAAAAAAACACGTTTATAGTCTTATTTATAGTATGTGAGTAGAGGAACAGAGGTGTTTGCAAGAGAGCTCCAGAAGAACCTTACACTTTCTGGAGACCAGTATTTCAATGTGCTCCTCACTTTCTTGCCAGGAAGTGAAACTCTGTGCCAGAATGGTGCTATTCTACAAAAGACCACCCTTTGTGGGATCCCACAGAATGGAGCATTCTGTGTCTGTCCTGAGGCTGAAAAAACAGGCACATTTATAGATGGGTCACTTCCATCCCCAGGGGACAACTGCATAACAATACAATGTGCCCTGGGAAAATCCACATTTCTATGCTACAAAAGTCTTTTTTATAGAAACTTGATTTTATGACAGGTGACTTAAATAGTTTGAGCCATTGACACATATGTTGCTCTTCTCACTTCGAGTTGCTACTTCACTAAATCCAGTTATCCTGTCCCACACATCAGGTTAACAACACACCTTTATTAGATTAGCTGAGATCAACGAGGAGACAGTACTGTAAGTATGACATATTCAGAACATAGGTTGATTTCTCCTGGGGCAAACATATGCCTGATTTCTCCAAAGAATTCCAGAGACTGTTCTGAGTGTCAGCTGAACGATTCATTTGGGGGGGTTGTTTTGTTTTGTTTTTAATTTGCATGTGGTTCAACTTATGGTCATCGGAAGGAACATTAAGATCTTTGAAGCCATGATACATTGAATATCTGTACATCCAGCACCAAGGAAAGACTTACAAACACCATATCCCACAAGTGGTTTTGTGATTCTAAAGTCATTATCTGTAAAATCGCCCTTAATAATTACATTCTCTTTCATGTGCTAATGATACATATTTATCCATGTCTTATGTAATTATAAATGTCTGTAATCGATTCAGACTAAATGTAATAAAATTCATGGAGTAATTTATAAATAAAAGGAAAATGACATGGATGTAAAATGCTACAGATAGCGTGAGATTATAAATTTATAAAAACCTTGAATCACAAACATATAATCTTGATTAAATTAATTGTTCTTAAGAGTTAGGCAACTTGTATGATGTTCTTGATACTATTGTTCTTAAGAGTTAGATAATTTTGGATACCATCAAATTTGTAAAACATTTCTAGCTCTAATATCAAAGAGATCATACATCAATTTTTTGAGATTTTAATGGGCATTGGCATTTGGCTGTCTTAGACTTAACAAAATAAGAAAAACCTTATGATTATGCCTAGAAAAGTAGTATGACAAAAAAAAATAATGTAAACTACTGTTTTTTCCTCCAACCTAAACAAGCTGTGTTTTTCCAATTAAAGTTTATATCTATAATTCCAGCTTCAACATATATAATCCTTGTAAATATTTAGTGTTCAAACTGGTAAAAAAGTACTATGTTATTATTAATATGCTACAATCTGGTAAGGAATTAACAAATACATGAAATATAAGGGTTTTTTTTTCCTTTTGCTATTAGAAGAAGTGTATTAATAAGTTAATATTTGATGAAGACCAAGAGTATGTTTCGTGATTTATGAAACAGTATGGAGACAAAGGTCTTCCATCTTAACAGTTTAGAAAAGAAAGTTAAATGGATTATCTGATGTTCCTTCAAGTCTAAATTGCTGTTGATGAATCACCTTAAGTCTAAAATGGTAATAAATTCTTATACTTTCCTTAGTTTGGGTCTGGTTTGTTTGTTGTTTTTTTTTGTGAGAGTTCTCATATTGTAATTTTTTAATTACCTTTCATTTTCCCTGAAGTGTGATGCAGAATAGGAACGCTAAGAGCTGCTAAATAGTACTAAAAGATGGATTGTACTCCCAACCCACAAAATACTCTTCTCATGTGCATTAAGACATCAGGTAGGCTTCAGTAAACAGTTCTTTAAGCCAATCTGCTTACAGTTGGAGTACATTTGCAAAAATCATGTGATGGTCTTTGTTTTGTTACCATATCACTGTTGTAGTTAGAGCTACACGATAATTTAAAATAAGTTTAGACACAGCTCTAATTTAAGCATTTCTTCCTCTTTTTTAATACTGTAGTGAATATATCATTGGTTAATAACCAATGATGATTTTCTGTGGAACCTATATGTAATATTGCTATTTATTCAGAGATTCCTCTAAGGTTTGCATAGAATGCACCTTGCTAACTTTTTAAATGGTAAATTTTTTTACAAAATATCAAGCCATTTCAGTTCTGGTACTAATGGTCATTATGATATTTTATTAATTTCTCTTGTCTCACTGTGAAAGTCTTCACGCATTTTCATAAAGTATGCTAGAATAAAGCTTGAAAAGTGAGTCAAAGTCCCCTTGTTAAGGAGCTTCTTCAAAGACTTTGATGCAGATGCAGACAGTGTCGTCCTTTCAATGATTTATGTCAAGGATTTGCTGAAGTTCACGAATGAGCTGTATGGCTAAGAGATGTAAAGTTTAATGAAGGAGTGTGTATTGCAAGTAAGAGCATCAAGTATGAAGGATTAGAGGGCAATGCTTCTTGATAAGTGTATTTTCATCTGTCAAGGTAAAAAGGTTAATGCCTTTGACTTCGCTAATAGGTTTTCTTTATTAAGTCTATGACCCAAGTTAGTTGTATGGGAAAATCTAGACCAATTTATTTGGGTTTTATTAACACGTTGGCTTTATTTGGTTTGATTTTTTCATCCGTTTATACTTTGACTGTGGCCTTCTCCTGATTTAAGAAATGATATCAAGATGCATCATATTCAAAAGGACAATCCAGACCTCAAGTTTTGTTGGTGTATGGCCAAAGGAAAAAGGCTTTTTCATTCTGAGGTGGGTAAGTGCATGTATTTTCATTTACTTCCAGTATAACACAGTTGTAGGATGCAGGAGAGGATAACTCAGTGATCCTTCTATTTTGCTTTGATGATCACAAATTTTTTGAGCATTCTTGAATTTCTTGAATTTCTTTCTTGAATTTAGGTTTGACATTAGGAAAAATTTCTTCACAGAAAGGGTTGTCAAACATTGGAATGGGATGTCCAGGGAAGTGGTAGAGTCCCCATCCCTGGAGGTATTTAAAAGAAGGGTAGATGAGGTGCTTAGGGACATGGTTTAGTGGTGGGATGGCAATGTTAGGTTAACGGTTGGACTTGATGATCTTAAAGGTCTTTTCCAACCCAAACGATTCTTTTCTTTACAGAAAGTTCTTTACAGGCTTGGCAAATAGCTCACATGGCCTATGACATAGCTAAGCATTACTTTTATTTGCTAGGAAAGCCTTGTGTTCTTCTCCAGCTTAGAGGAGTTTTCCTCTTGCTCATTTTGTGGCAAAAGACAGACACTGAACAGAACTTTATTCCTATTAATCTATCATTTACAGTAATTCCCTAATACCTGACTTGGCCTATCACTTTTACATCTTCTATTATATCCTATATTGAGAGAGAAACTCCAACAACTCTATTGAATTCAACCTTATTGCCATATTATGTTGGAAATCAAGTCTTAATTCCTCCTATCAATTCCTAAAATTTGACTCAGCCTATCTAAAATCTGAAGGAACCATCTGGTTTTCCAGTCAAGGATAATCAAATACAGTGTAAGAATACTCCGTATGTTTACAAGTTGCTAGCCATCAAAAAGTAATTGTCTTTTGATCAATATCCCTAGTCACTGACACTGAAAAGCTTAAGTTGTTTCAGGAAACCATCTTACCACACAGTATATTTTGGAGATAAAAAGTTCAGATTTCAGTATTACACTTTTTGGGGAGAATTTCAAAGGGCTGTTAGGCCCTTTAGCTTCCATCTAAAAAATAATAGAAGTATGGACCTTTGAAAAGTATTGTTGTTCATATATATAGTTCAGTCATTTTTTACGTGGTGTTTTGCAGACAAAAAGTCATGTTCTGTTTTCAGAAAGAATGAAACAACAAATACAAAACAAGATGAAGATTGCAGTTAAGGAAGAGAGAAGAAATAATACTGAGGAAAAAGAAGGGAAATATCGCTTGTAGGGAAGACAGAGAAAGAAAGCTTCTGTCCACAGATTATGGAATATTTCAAGCATACCCACTGAGGTATCATTGTTGTGGAATCAGATTACATGTTATTACTCACACTGATTATTTTTTTTTCCAGATACCATGAAAACAATGGAATATATCTAGATTGCTTTTTAAAATGAATCTGGCCAGATTAATTAAGAGTATTAGGTCTGTAATTGTTGATCATATCAATCTCTGGTTTACTGTCATGCTATTAATGTTCATCCTTTTGAGTGAGCTATGCCTGAAATTTTACCTTAAATATTTCTAAATCTTAAATAGTGTATTTATAAAGTGTTTCAGAGCCCCAGAGCCTCCCTTCAGGTTGTTTTTTTTTTCTCCTTCTTTTCTGTGCATTCTTTCTTTCTTGTAATTTTCATCCCATATATTTTCCTGACACTGCTTATTTCTAGGGGAACTGGAGACCAAGAAATTGAACTTTTTTCCCCATTTGTTATGTTCACCTAGGAGTCAAAAACTCCAGACTTAAATTACAATTTTTATAAAACTAAAGCCACTTATTTTCTGTATCTTAAATAACATATCAACCCAAACTGTGTATGAAATTTGTCATGTTAGCAAAGATATTTTTGCATCTTGACAACTCATTTAAAATTTTTTAATTGCCTGAAACGGCATTTTTTGTGAGCTTTAAAAAAAAAGTAATTTGTTGTAACATAGAGAAAATTAGACATTTGATGTGTCAAACTTAATGTTATCTGCGGTTGTGAATTCCCAAGAGATAGAATGCTGAGCAGCTAAACAAAAACAATGTTTTGCAAATCTGATTGGCACCTGTCAGCTGTTTCTCAAGGGATATTGTCAGCATAACTTACCAATGGGATACATTCTTTCAGGATGATGTTTAGTCTCTTTTGAAAGCTGAAATTATTGAATCAACTAACATCTTGTTTTTCATGGAGAGGTAATTAGTGCCCTTGTTTAAAAACTCAAGCGTTAATTTAAAATAAGACACTATTGAAAACCAGAATAATTTTGACAAAGTCAGTCAATGGAAGTTGACATAAACATGAGGAACAATTTAATTAAATATAAAACTGGGATCAGTAAACTGAAAGTTGCCAGAAGCTAAATAAATTATATGATAAATAACATTAGTAAAAATTAATCTTCAAAAATAACAAAATATATTTTGAGCTAGAAATAAAAAATCACTCTCTTTTTGAGTAGATTTACAATTCTTTTTTTACACTATAAATAGTTAATAGTCTGATGACATTCATAGGATTTTTTTATACAGAAAAGAGTGCTTAAGATTTATATCAATTTGTAATTACTAAATACTAAACTGTATACAGGATGAAGTTAAGAACAGAACTTGATCCTATCCTTGGCATAATAATCATGTGCAACTGGAAGTATGAATCTGTAAAGCTATGTTTTAAAAAATAGCTATGAATATAGCCAGGAAATTTATAAGTTATTGTCTTTAGACACCATGAAAAGTATGGTCACTGACCTCTGTGCAGTCCATCGGCATTATGAATTCATGATTATGATAGATTCTTCGTGGAGTGTATGCTTACACGTGCATATGCACATGCTTTCAGTAAAGGAGGCAACACTAAGTAAACTGCTGGCACAATTTCAAAATTCAGATTAAAAATTAGTCCCAGGAAAAAAAAAAGAAAAGCAAGACTTCCTGCTACTAAAACATCTAGTTTCACGTATAGCATTTTGATTACGGAGTTTGGCTAAAAAATGAAGATAGTAAGCAAAAGATTCTGATTTTGTTTTGAAGAAAGTATTGTGTGGTGCTGTTACCTCCCAATGAATCTCACTTTGCTATAAACCTTAAGGAACTGGATGCTCTGGATACCTAAATATTTTTTTCTGATATTTCTTAATGCTGTGTTGTTCATACTTAATGGAAATTATACTAATTGAGAACATTTGAAGGATCCATATTCCAAATCTAAGCATTATCAAGAAATTCTGCTGCTCCTGATAGCTTCCACACAGTTCCGTTCTGCTGAAATTACTGTATTTTGCCAAGAACCAAGATTCTTTGAGATATCGCAGGAGATTTCATAAGGTTGTAGTTTATTGACATTGGATTAAGGGGACCTCAGAAACATATGTGGTTCAATTGAAATTAATAAGGGATACAAGATAGAAAAAAAATGGTGGGAATAGGAGCCAGAACTGAACATTTTTCCTGCTCTGTATCCAACGTATTTCTGTAGAGTGACATCTCACCATTCTTTTCTTCTGGTTCATAGAAACTTTAATTCCTTTCTGGTTTTGCATTAAAATCTGTTGTAGCTGGCAGATTAGGGCACGTAAGTATGGAACAGATTCGTATTACTCATTCTGGGGATCCTTTGAACCAAAGGATTCCTTATCTAGACTTCCCTAATTAGTAAATAATAGTAGCAGCTACTAGTAGTAGGCTAATAGGACTACACATTTCAGAAGATGCTTCTACAGCACTTTGTGTTTGATACCCAATCAGTGCAAGTTCCTGTTAGAACAGGATGAAACATTACTGTTCTTAAAGATGATTATGCACCTTATTGCAATGGTTGAAGTGAATGAAGGAACATGTCATGCTTTGATCATATTTGTGTTTCCAGTCCATTGTAAAGCAATTAATACAGTTTGTTGACAACATAGTACCTTATCAATGGGTGGTTTTGATCTTTGAAAGAGGAATGAAAAGTTATTAAATTTGTTCAGAAAAAGTATAGTTGCTGTTCTGGTCACACCCTTAAACAGGAAACTAGAGGTGTTCAGAGAATTCTACTAATACTGATTCTAAGTATTTAAAGACTATATAGATTTAGGATAAATGTAATTGTTGGTTTAAGTGTATTTTACTTAAGATGCAGGATGAGGGTCAGGGGATTTGGATTACAATTTAGTATAAGTAAATCTTAAAAGATATGCTGTAAATATATATATTTATGTTTTCCATTCTAACATTTCTCATGTTAGTGAATTGAACTTTAAAATACTGTGTGTATGACCTCTCATTCAGTAGGGAACCATTCAAAATTCATATGGATGACAGAATTTCATAGGATCATAAAATCATAGAATGTTTTGGGTTGGAAGGGACCCCTAGAGGTCATCTAGTCCAACCCCCCTGCAGTGAGCAGGGACACTGCTAACTAGATCAGGTTGCTCAGAGCCCCGTCCAACCTGGCCTTGAATGCTTCCAGGGATGGGGCCTCCACTACCTCTCTGGGCAACCTGTGCCAGTGTTTCACCACCCTCATTGTAAAGAATTTCTTCCTCATATCTAGTCTAAACCTACCCTGCTTCAGTTTAAAACCATTACCCCTTGTCCTGTCACAGATGGCCCTGCTAAAAAGATTTTCCCCGTCTTTCCTATAGGCCCCCTTTAGGTATTGAAAGGCTGCAATCAGGTCTCCCCACAGCCTTCTCTTCTCCAGGCTGAACAAGCCCAACTCTCTCAGCCTGTCCTCATAGGAGAGGTGCTCCAGCCCTCGGATCATTTTTGTAGGCCTCCTCTGGACCCACTCCAACAGG
>NW_009258727.1:6485026-6512753 GCF_000687185.1 Egretta garzetta | reverse complement strand
CAAACTTGCTGAGGGTGCACTCGATCTCACTGTCTAAGCCATTGATGAAAACGTTAAACAGCACTAGTCCCAGTACGGACCCCTGAGGGACACCACTCGTCACCAGTCTCCATCCGGACATCGAGCCATTGACCACTAGCCAATAGAAGCTCCCATAATCTGTTCCCAAAAGAAATCCCAGGGGTGCTCATTGCTTTCCTAAATAGCAGATAGAATGAAAACAAACCAAATATTCTTGCTTCTATTTGTGTTTCCAAAGCTTTATATACTGGGTTGATTAAGATGTTCTTTCATAACTTTTTGATGAGTCCACTTAATCTAGGTTTACAAAATGAATCACCAAATGAGAATACTTGTCACTACAAGAGTGAAAAGCTTTGCATTAGATTTTCTTTCTGCTTGCTTCAGAGGCTTTTAGAGAAGATTTGTTCTTCCTTTAAGTTCTAACCACACTAGTCATAGAAGATCACTTAACTTTTTTTTTACTACAGTGTATCAAGAAGAGTAAAGGACACAGATGAGTAAAATAAAATAACTTTAAGGTTGATATTATAAAGAAATAGAATCAATAATACACAAATATGAAAGCTTCATATTATCTTTTAGTCTCCCCAGTGCCTATGTTTCACATTCAGATATTGACTGTCTATTGTACCAAAATATTTTCATTAGCACTGTAATGCATACAGGCACTTTTGTTCAATACATGTGGCTCAGAAAAAATTAGAAGGAATTTATTCTTAATTAAGTCAGTTTAAATTCTTCTATATGAAATGCCTTCCAGTTTAATTTTTCTCTAGTTCTGATTCTGTTGCCTGAATTACCTGAGGGGACAAAGGTCAGGTGGAAAAATGTTAAAAAAATCCTCTAGAAACACAGAGGGATAGAAGCCACTTCAGGCTCATTTTTTTCCAGAATGGATTGTTCATCATTAGTCAATGGCATTATTAAGTGATACATACTTCACAAATATATAAATGGACTGAAGTTATGCTAGTGATTTGGGGGTTATATAAAATACAAGGTTCTATGATGAGGATTCCAAATTGACTTACTAAATGGAAAAATAAATGTAATGAGTTAATAGTCATTAACACGGTTACACATAATTTCAGGGGAGGAAATGCCTTCACACGACGTATCAGAGTAACACTGTAATTTCCTCAGAGGTAGTGGCAGTTAAGAAAGCAAAGCAATAAGGTCAAGATTGACTCCTTAAAGCATTAAAAAGGAATAATTTTTTCAAGGGCAGGGAGGGAAACAAATTAGGATTTTACTAGAGCTCCAGTACATCCCTCAGAGTAGGGACTGAAGTTAAAAAAAAAAAAAAAAAAGTGTTTTCCTTCTTCAGGTACTGTTCTGTACAGATGCAACATGAAGAAATAAGAAGGGAGGTTTTGGCCAAAGTGGGGATTGCCTATCTACAAAAACTATTAAAGAATCCAGGGCCCTTTAGGAGGTTCTCATTCGGTAGAATGAGAAAAGTACAAGAAGTTTTAGTTTTCAACAGCTTACTCTGCCTGCAAAGAGAAACCTAATAGCTGTAAAAAACGTATAACCAAATACTGGCGGAACTCTTGAATAAGAATATTAGCTCCACAGTAATTAGTGAGCATTTCGAATATGCTGATTATTTTGGAATAATAGTATTTCAAATTTGAAATAAAATGTCTTTATTGAAAACAGGAAAGGTATTCCAGAAAAAATCCAAACTGTACCATGGATAATTTCCCTGGATAGGAGAAAATTCTTTCAGACCTATCTATAAGCAGAAATTGTTAAGTAAATACCTTGTGTGATGTCTATTAGCTGGACTTTGAGGAGCTCTTTCACTTCTAAGTGGAGAAAATAAAATTATCGTAACTAGAACCCAGATAATTTGAAAACTCTGTTGTTATAATACTTTTACATTTGCATATTCATGTTATGGAAATAATTTCTGTTTCAACAGATTTCTTCCATTGTCTACACCTGACACAAAAATGTACATGAGTAGAAGCTAGTACTTTCTAATACCTTTGGGAATAATCATACCATAGTCCAACTCTTTTCATTATATGTCCTTGGAGCATAGTGTATGTAGTATGTTTTTCAGCACAATATAAGGAATTGTAAGAGGTGTGTAAGACAGTGATAAGTGAATTATTTCAGCAATAATACATCCACTGTAACCTTTCAAAAGTCCTCAAAACTAAATCGGAAGCAGAAAGTGATTTCTGTTGTATAGGTGTCTGACAACTTTTCCTCCTACTTTTCTTCAGTCTTTGGATTGATCACAGTATTTTCACTCTCTCCAGAATTTGGAAAAAAAAAAAAAAAAAGTACTGTGGTCTATCTATAATTTCTCTAAATAAAAAAATGGAGCTATTGATTCCCTTCTTTAGTTATTTGACTTGGTTGATCTTCAAATAATTTAAGAATACACTAAATGAAAAACATCCTAGGGAACAGTTTTCCATTCAAAATTAAAGAAACCTGCATTTTTTAACGACCGTTTGTGCTCCCTGCTGTGAATGTGGAGGAGGTTTTTAATTTTAAATACTTCCACTGGATTTACCACTATCAAGGTTTTTGTATACTACAATCTATCTGCCTCAGGCAAAGAGGAGGAGAAGAGGAGACTCTTTCCAAGACCCAGCAATTTCTTCTGTTTCTCCCTGGGAAGTAAACAGGTCCAGTTGTTGAGACACAGACCAGCAGAGTTGGTAAATTGTTTAAGAGGAAAAGGAGAGAGGTGCAGAAGTGTAAATTGTAAGAAGCTATAAACACTCAGGGAAAAAAAAAAAATAATAACCAGATTAAAACCCACAACATTGGCACAAGATCTAGCAAGAGTATCTGAACAACTTCAGTTGGCTATAACATTGCATCTGCCTTTAGTAAGATGCACAAGCAGCCAGGCTGGCAGTCATGTTAAAATAAAATTCCTAGCTGTTAAATGCAAATACATATTTATCATATCTAATAATAGCTCTTCAGTTTCAGCTGAAGGAAATGTCCATTATCCATTTGCTCCAGGCAGGATGATAGACGGGTTTTTTATATTTGAAGATTCAGAAATAATTTTTTTAAGAAATAAAAATGGTGAGTTTACCATCAAACCAAAAGCAGTGGATGTAGCACCTAGGGAAGAAAGCAAATAGGAAAACCTGTATAGAGCCATTTAACTAGAAATGGTTTTCCCCTTCATTCATAGGGCAACACTGAAATATATGGAGAAAGATACTGAAAAATAGCCTTTTGTAGCTTTTCAATAACCATGAAGAAATTTATTTTACTTTTATTTGGTAGATTGACTGAAGCAGAAAATAAATGGAAAGCATGATCTGGACGAATGCAAATAGGTGTTTTTGTTATAAAGCTGTCATATTTTTTTCTTGATGAATATTTAAGGTACTTGAACACATCCAGAGGAGGGCAACAATGCTGGTGAAAGGGCTGGAAGGAATGTCCTATGAGGAACAGCTAAGGACTCTGGGTTTGTCTGGTTTGGAAAAAAGGAGGCTGAGGGGTGACCTCATTGGTCTCTACAGCTTCCCAAGAAGAGAAAGTGGAGAGGGAGGTGCTGATCTTTTTTCCCTGATATCCAGTGGCAAGACATGCGGAATGGTCCAAAGCTGCGCCAGAGGAGGTTTAGGCTGGAGATAAGTAAGCATCTCTTTACTGAGAGGGTGGTCAAACACTGGAACAGGCTTCCTAGAGAGGTGGTCGATGCCCCAAGCCTGTCAGTGTTTAGGAGGCATTTGGGCAACTACGTTAATAACATGCTTTGACTTTTGGTCAGCTCTGAACTGGCCAGGCAGTTGGACTAGATGATCACTGTATGCCCCCCCCAAATGAAATTTTCTATTCTGTTCTGTTCTATTCTATTCCATTTTATTCTATTCTATTCTAATAGTTTTAAAATATTAAGAAGAAAATGCATAAAACTAAATGTCACCAATTTAGCAATAATCTCATACAGAATCCCTGTAAATAACGAGTTTTAAATTATGATAATGTAATTTGTGTCAGTTTGATGTTTTAGCAAGAAATACACAACAATCACAGACTGAAAATTTCTTCACAGATAGATATGCGTCAAGGAGCAGCAGAAAAGGGCTGTTTCATGAGGAAAGGCAGCCCAAGAACCAGGGTGACAGCACGGGCAAGTCCATGATGGCCTGGACCATGGTGCAGTCCCACAGCACCAGCAGAGTGAGTGGAACCAAGCTGGTGATAGCAAGAGGTACCATTGACAGGCCAGAAACCATCAGCCTAGGCAAGGTAAGAAGTCAGGTCCAGGTCACCCAAACCATCTCAGTATGAGCAGGCAATACAGCTGAACACAGGTATAACTACAATACAGCTCAGACCAGGACTGGAGGTATTGAACTGAGTTGAAATGGGTATCTTGGTCCATGTGGAAAGAGAGGGAGAGGGTCCCAGGGGAAAGTGGTCAGGGCCGTTACAACCTGTCAGTGTTCTCGGGGCCCTGACACCACCTCAGTGACTGTTCTCTTTCATCAAAAGAATGACACAATGAATGAATGAATTTGTTTAGCAATGGTTTGTGGTGATTGACATTATACAATGCTCCTTTCTCAGACATTTCTAGTGCAAAAGGAAAGTTCAGTGTGCATAATCATAATCACAAATAAGAGCTGGTCTTCATCTTCCTTCTGTTCTGCATGTTGGTATCACACTCATTTTCATAAGTGTGTTAATAGTTTGACAGTAAAGATATTTCTTCAGAAAGAAATGAGCTCAGATGCACCTAGAAATCAAATGTGGAGTACATACTTATCCCCCCATATTATCTGAGACTCAGAACAGAACTAACAATTATATACCCATTAACCCATAACTAATTCCATGATTTCAATAATATCTCAAAGATATTCTCCATGTGTCAGAATGTTTCATTCTGACAAAATGAGGACAAGGACAGTTGTGATGATCTGCATAAACAGGTCAACCACAGAAAACGTCAGCAAATATAAAGTTTTTTTGTTTTTTGTTTTTTGTTTTTTTTAAAACATTCTTGAGATTTTCCCATATGTACCTCTGACATTGAGAGAATAATAAATATGTGGGTCCCCAGCAGATATAATCCATTATTTAAAAGTAATAGCAAAATCTTTCTTCCAAGATGAGAAAATCAAGCTACTTCCTGGCATTTAGTACAAAGTACCAGAGATTTTTATTTCTTTTTCCATCAACATCTGCAGAAATTTTTTCTCTCAATTAGGGAGTTTAAAAACCTCTAATAGATTGTGATTGAAATCTTGAGTCTTGCCCAGTCCTCAGACATACTTCAGCACTTTTTTTTTCATACAAATACATAAAGCCCTGAGGCCTAATTCTTGTAGAAAGAAACAGGTGATTTTCAAAACCTGAAAAGTTACTGAAAGGAGTCTCCTGGATTATAGGAACCATTTTTCTTACAAGAAAATTTGTGCATCCATGGAAACTATCAAGTTGCTGATGACTTTTTATTTCCCTGCTGAGATAAAAGGGAATTTTTCTTTACATAACACCTCAGCTACTGAAAGAGTGAACTCATTCTCTCAGGAATTATTTCTTGGAAAACATTCTTCATTTGAATACTGGAATCTCTACATTTAGCTCCAGTACCCTGTGAACAGCAGTGGTGTCCGGTGGAACACCTATTGTAAGAGAAGTTTCTAGTTTCTTGGCCACACCCACAGAGTGTACATATAGCTAAATTTTAATGGCCACTTTCTGTTTTTCACCACCATTCATAGAGATGTATTTTAAGGCTTGTGCTTGGTTACCCAGACATCTGGCATCATGGTCTGAGCTAGTACATAGTAGTAACAAGTTGTGATGTATTCAGAAATGCTGCCTATTTTTTAAGTAAATGTGCTCAGAGCAAGTAAGACTAAAGCTCCGTGGAAGCTTCAGGTTTTGTTGGGTTTGTTTTGTTTTTTTTTTTTGGTTTTTGTTTTTTTTTTCTGAAGGTGCTATCATTTTTATTTTCATATGCATGAATGTTTAATGTGCAATGAAGTTTATGTTTGCTGAATATGTGTTTTGACTGTGTATATCTCTGCTTCTGTCTAGAAAATCCATAGACAAATGTAATTATAGTTCTCACACCTGCATCAGCTGACTTCAGAAACTGAGATGATGACCCCAGATACATGATCTATTGCTTATTCTAGTGCCACACATCCTTCTTTCCCAAACAGGGACACCACCTTCATGCCTCCAAACCTCCCACCAAACAGGTACATACCAGAACACTTACGTCTCTTCTTTCAGCAGCCTAGGTTCATTTCATCACAGAAGGTGTTTGCTCCTATTTCATCCTATTGATACACAGTCAGACAGGTATGCAGGTTCCAGATTAATGTGATGGGGTTCATAATCCTGATGTGACTAGGATAGAGGCTCCTTTTTAGTACAGCAATTACTTCATGGCCAAGTAACTTGACTGTGAAAGCATATTTACCAGAAAGCTATTATGTCAAAACTTTCTCTAAAATCATTTTATACTTCACTAGCTATGGTTCAGTCTAGACATAATCAAACCAACTTTAAATGAATTCTCTCAGGCATAGGTAGCAGTCTAATTTCATGAGCAGAGCAAGTTGCACAACCCACTAGAGAAATACAAGTGCTTCTGCTGAAATACATGCTTCCATCACTAGACTAAACCTACTAACTGAACTAAACAATTAAATACCATTCATTCAGCTGGAAATGAAGAAGAGCTGATATCCTTGTCAGTGTTCTAGATCAGAAAAATAAAATTAATTGCTCATGTGTTGTCATACCAAATGTGAATGTTGATTAATTAGGTTCTCTAAATTGCATGAGAATTAGTGTAGTTTAAACTCCTACTGGGGAAACTTAGACATTACCTGATGAGACATACAGTTTTTTTGAAAAAATGTCAGAATTGGTGGTCCAGTATCACTATGACTGATCAGTGTAATGAAGTAAAGATCATGTAGCTGAGGCTCTAAACCTTTATTGGTTGAAAATACATTTTGTCTCTTGAAAGTATGACACTGCAGTCTAGTGCTCTTCCCACTAGACAGTTGTCTGTTTAGTGTTGAATGGGGAGAAGAATCCTGATGCGTCTGCTTTCCCAGAAACTTTAAAGGTTCAGAAGAAAGGAACTCTTCTATCCATCTCTTGATTAGTAAATGAAAATAGAGATACAAAGAAAGCTTCATCTGCATAACTTGAATTGCAGAAGTGACAACCTAGGAATCATCACGATGATGTATTCTTTCAGCATTAACTATGCTGTGAAAAAGAAGTTAAAAAGTAGCAATAAAGCTTCCATAGTGTGAGTGAGCATACCCGAAATCTTTTCTCCAATGTCTCACGTATTCCTGGTTTCCCTTCAGTACTGGGAGGTCTCTTTGCTGAAGTTCCAGAAATGAGCAATATGTGTTCTTTAAAGGAAGAGAGCAATAGGAATGACCTTAGCCTTTAAATCTGATATTGTTATAATGCTGTTCAGTGGTGAAGCTTCCTGTCATTACTAGAATTTCTTTGTACATAAACTGGAAACTAGCTTGCTGAAATCTGCCTCAATAGTTTCCTGCTCAATACTAATGAAAACCCAATGGTCATTTTTAGAAAAGTAAGACAGAAATTACTGATCTGCAAATGAATATTGGACACACCTTTTCTATGACATCAGTTATTCTCAGTATATTCAGACTGTATTTCCAAAGTACATTATAAATACATCCAAGATACTGGTACTAAATGATGATACTGGTATCAATTGATGTGTGAAGTTTGGTAGTATAGCACCTAAATTATCTGACAAACAGATTCCAAATTCTTATTTTACTAAATGATAAACTTTTTCTTTTGAACAATGTGTTTTCACATGTATGAAATGTAATTAATAGAATGTATGTTAGTTTCTATTTCACAGGAGAGTGTTGCTTTCATCTCCTGTTCTTGGAGGAAAAGAATATAAAAAGAAAAAGCAAGCAAAGGAGAAAGTGAGCGAGATGAGTTTGGAATTTAAAATGTCTGTTTAAAGAGAATTCTAGCAGGGAAACTGGTTTGGCTTTTCTGCATTCTCTTCACTAAGAAAACCAGAACTAATAATAAATTTTGATAATCTGACTTTTATTACAGATTATTTACTTATATCAATTTTTCTGGCAGTATAAAAATGTGTATGGGGGAAAATATGGATTTCAGATATATCTAAAGCATATTATAACAGGTGATCTGAAAACTGCACACTGAATTACACATACCAAGATAATCACCTTGCCCCTGATGAAAATGAGGAGCTAACTTTTGACCAAGAAATACTTCCCAAAGGGCCAGAAATCATCCTCTAAGTCTTATTTCACAGTCCATTACCAAGAAATAATGCTGTTGTCAGCAAGGTGTGGCCTGCCTCAATCTCTTCTACTTCATCTCCCAGCAGCAACAGTTTAACACTCTGCAAGTGCATGTGGGAGGCTTTGTTACTACTCCTGTGAGTAGAGGGTTTAGAGTAGATCTAATACAAAGCTCTCCTATAGTCAGAACCATGTCGAGTGAAGAGTTTGGCTTGTTGAACCAAATAATTTCTCTTTTCTGAGGAGGAGAAGAAGCTGGAAATGAATTATCTCTGCCTAAGATGTTCTGATTTTTCCTAGGGGGTATTGAGTTCATACTCCCAGTTTCTTCTATCAGGTAGATTTCATGCACAATTTTCCCTAACATAATTTTATTTTTTCTGTAGAAAGACATATTATGGCAGAAAATTCCCAAACAGTTTGACCTGCAGTATAGTACTTACTGTATTACTGAGTGATTTTTACCTTGTTCTGCTCGGGAAGTCTGAGTAGCTTAAGACTAAAGAATCTGGAACAGAACATTTGAGTGATAATGCCAGTGCACAGTAATAGTGGAAGCTATCGCTGGATAGAAACAGAGTTCTGCAAAAGAACATGTAGCTGAGGCACACTCTTATCCTTTAAAAAGGAAGGCATTGACTGGGATGAGTTTATACCACAACAGATTTTAGTACTTGCTATTCAAAACATGTTCCCTTGTGAATAGGCTTATTTCTTATCACTGTGGACATGCATATACACATATAAATATGTGGATATAATATGGCAGCTGTGTGCCTTACTAAAAGGTAAACAAAATCTTCCTTTTTGTTCATTAGAGATAATAGTTAACTTGTATCTAATTTTCCTTTGATTTGTTTCATCCATCTACTTTTATTTGACCTGAAGAAACATTATGCAGCCATACTTTTTGAAAAATCTTTTCCTATTTTGCGTCACTCATGTCAATCCCATACAAGACACAATGGCTTTGACTGTCAGGATGATTTTTTTTTAATAATTTGATTATTCTCTGCACATCCTTTTTCAATAGAAATTTGATCATGATCTTATATGCCTAAGTACTAAAATTAGATTTGTGCAATGACATAGTGAAAGTAGAATCATAGAATCATAGAATCATAGAATCACTTTGGTTGGAAAAGAAAGACCTTTAAGATCATCGAGTCCAACCTTTAACCTAACCCTGACATCCCACCACTAAACCATGTCCCTAAGCACCTCATCTAGCCTTCTTTTAAATACCTCCAGGGAGGAGGACTCTACCACCTCCCTGGGCAGACCATTCTGGAGCCTGACAACCCTTTCAGTGAAGAAGTTTTTCTAATGTCTAGCCTAAACCTGCCCTGGTGCAGCTTCAAACCATTCCCCCTCATCCTATCATCTGTTACCAGGGAGAAGAGGCCGACCCCCACCTCGCTACAGCCTCCTTTCAGGAAGGCGTAGAGGGCAATAAGGTCTCCCCTCAGCCTCCTCTTCTCCAGACTAAATAACCCCAGTTCCCTCAGCCACTCCTCGTATGACTTGTGTTCCAGACCCCTCACCAGCTTGGTTGCTCTCCTCTGGACATGTTCCAGCAATGCAACATCTTTCTTGTAGTGAGGAGCCCAAAACTGAACACAGTAGTCAAGGTGCGGCCTCACCAGCACCGAGTACAGGGGTGTAGTTATCTCCTCCTAGCTATCACTTTAGACATGTTCCCTGAAATATCAAGAGATATTAGGTCTTTCAGTGCTCAGCCCACAATATCTATGCAAAGCACTGATTCTCCCAGTTCTGTATTTTTCCACAATTTTGAACACTGAAGCGGTTCTGTTTTACTTAAACTGTTCTACTCCCTCCCTCCAACCCCAACCATCAAACTGCCAGTCAGATCAAGTGGTCCCATTTATTCTCACCTCTGACCTAAAACACTGTTGCCTCAGGACACATTAGCTTAAGCAACACATAAGTAGGTTTTAGCACCATCTAGCTAACTCCTAATGTAACATACTCCACCAACATTTTGTAATTCCTTTTGGAAATTTTTTGAGTCCATTTCGACAAACCTCACACATTGTTCATTTTTAGCCCTCCATATGAAATTAATCTCACACATAAAGGCAGAAAACTTTCTCCTATGTGGCTGTAGGTTCATTTAAATGTGATAAAATGCTTTAGTAGCAAGCAGAAGGCTGTCTAGAAGGGCAAGCATTAGTAAGAGGATTGCACAGGTTTTGTAACCTGTGTAACCCACTGTGGTGGGTGCTGCAATGCAGCCCTTGCAGCACTGGCTATGCAGACTGCCACTACACTTTTTCCATTGATACCAATGAGACAGCCACTTTAATGTGAAATGAATTTACAGTTTAATTTTGATAGATATGCATTATGACTTTTTTTTTCAAAGAAAACCATAGCAACATAGAAATATCTGGAAACAAAGCTGAAAATATCTTATGGTTAACTTTGCATTTTGTTTTTTCTACCTATGATATGTAAGAGTAGACCAACAAGTGTGTTTTTTTTCAAGGATAACTGCATTTCTTCTTTCCCTTCCCTTCCCTTCCCTTCCCTTCCCTTCCCTTCCCTTCCCTTCCCTTCCCTTCCCTTGTGGTTTATTATATTTAGTAACCCTAAAATATAGTTGGATGAGTTTTCATATTTTATTTTCGTTATTTCAGTTAGGCTCTGAAACCCACACTTTTACAATTACTGACTAAGTTACCTTGAAAGCTGAATTAAGGCTGACAATCATTTCCAGGAATCAGGAGTCTGGCCCCATTAGGTAATTTTAGGCCGTTGACTTCCCCTAGAACTCACCAAGCAGGGTTCATCTCCAGGACATTGGATGCTACCACAGAGTATGTGATGTATTTGTAATATTCTAGTTTCTTTGGATTGGTCAAAAGAGTCAATGGAGAAAAAGCAATCTGCAGGTTTATTTTTTTGTTCTGTACCCACTTTTCCCATTACAGGGATCATTTGCTCCCATTGGGAGCAATGCATTTCATAATTCAATTCATTAAGATGCATTAACTAATTGTCTCCATTCTCTTGCAGTTAATTAAACTAAATTAAGTCAATTATACTTTTCTATTTCTGTCTTTTCTTTTGCCTAATCTAAATTGGAGAAAGTGAACCTTAGCTGGGAAATAAAAAAGAGAAAGCATTCCCTACAGCAAAAGTTAAAGCCCTAATATCATAGTGTGAAGATAGTTTAAAGTCAAAGTTACATAAAAGACTTCTAGCCTCATTTACCTATTGTAAATATTGATTAGCTGGTGTTCTTTGTGGGACATTTTTTGTTTGCTGGGTTGTTTTTTTCTTCAGAACATGGTGACATCCTTCCAGGAAATGAACATTGATGTACATTTCATTTAGGAATTTCCACATAAGACAGCCATTTTAGCAGCTAAAATTTATTCCTGATGTCAAATAATCACTGGATTCCTGTTGAAATGGGAAACAAATTTTACCTAAACTTCTCTCTTAAACAATTTTCAGATTTAATTAGCTACTGGAAAATAATAAAATTAACCATTTAAATTAATAACCCCCCTGTTTTATCCTCTCCTTATCCTTTTTTTGGTTTAGTTATTATTCTGCTACTACACTGATGTCAGAAAAATAAATCTGTGAATTCATGTCAATAAAATGGAACATTTCCAGAAGTAGCGTCCCCCCAGTTAAAACCACAAAAATGTTTCTGACCTGTGGAGACCACTGAGGATCACAATAGAAGGTAAAAAACCCTTTTCTTCTGCTTGCTTTTTTTCCCCTGTCCATTAACTATGGTTATGCACACAAACATTAAAAATTAGCAACCCTAGGGTTACTTCAGAAGTGGTGTTGGATTAGTCTAATTTGTGACCCCAAATGACCTGTGAATTCTCTTTGTGTTTATTTTGCCTTGGTACAAATATGCTGCAAGAGAAGACCAAAGATCTAGGAGTACAAACATAAGAAACACTTTCTGTGAATCACTTGACTAAAATACTCTCATTTCCATCTCAGAGCCATTTGCAGAATCTACCATTTAATCAGGTTATTACACAATTTGGGGATTTCACAGAGATTAAAAGCTTTCTGCTTTACTATCACTCTGCCACCACTTCATCCCCTACAAAATGGAAACTCAAGCCTTCTCTGTCTTGAAGTTGTACCTTTTGGGTAAGGCATAATAGCTGCCAAATGAAGCATTTCTCCTCCCTTTCACCCTCTGCACTTGGAATCAAATGTGAAAATGTACTCATAAAGGTGGTTACTATCAGTGAAGAGGTGATATGGGAAAAGGGATCCAGAATGCTGATTTAGACAGGTCTCTTCTTTTTCACACTTTCATGTTGTGTTGGCTTTCAATTTTCTTCTATCAGAGAACTCCTTTCTTTATATGGCTGATACTTGACTTCAGTTCTTCTGTAGGTGACTTGTCACAAGAGCTCCTACACTATCGTATCTATCTCTATCTATCTATCTATCTATCTATCTAAATCTCTAAGGATCTATAGCTCCCTGTCATTCTTTATTGACTCTATCTTCTTCTTGACAGATTTCTAGACCTAGGTTTCTAAAATTGCTTTTAATTCAGAAGTCGTCTTAGGAACTTTTCGATTAGTTCAATGCTTTGACAGTCCTTCTCATTTACCTAAGGTGACCTCATGAAACTTGAGATGTGAGGAGCTTAATGACTAAATTAATGCAGAAATAAGCATTTGTTCTGATAAAGCTACATGAATGTTTTCTTTACATCATTTCAGTTTTGATCCTTGTGGTGTTTCTTTCCATGGAAACTTCAGACTGTGTGTCAATATCCAGAATATATCAGGTAGCTGAGAAAACATGGACTTGTCTTCATAGTAGAGCAAAAGCTTGTATTTCACTTTTTTATCAGACAGGTATTACTGCATTAAACAAATATTTCTACTTCTTAATTTAAGGAACTGAGATTTCTCTGCTACTGTATCTAGTCAGAAAAGGTCTACCTACCAATATTTTCAAGTTTCTTTTCTGCTTATAAGGACATTGCCCATGATCTATAACATGTCTCCAAGGGGGAATAAAGAAGGCCTTTTTGGTGTATTCCTACATCTTCCCTCTTCAAACACTCCACTACTCTTCTGTATATGAGCTACCTGACCCTAAAATACTTCAGAGTTTATCCTGCTGTCCTGGTTTCAGCTACTATATAGTTAATATTCTTTCCAGTAGCTGGCATAGAGCTGTGTTTTGTATTTAGGATGAGAAGAATGTTGATACCACACTGATGTTTTAGTTGTTGCTAAGATGGGCTTACACCAGTCAAGGACTTTTTCAGCTTCCCATGCTCTGCCAGGTGCACAAGAAGCTGGGAGGGAGCACAGCCAGGACAGCTGACCCCAACTGGCCAAAAGGGTATTCCATATCATATGACATCATGCTTGGGGAGAGTTGGCCAGGGGGGGAGTGATCACTGCTGCGGGTGGGCTCGGCATCAGTCAGTGGGTGGTGAGCAATTGCATTGTGTTCTATTACCATTATTATTATTAATATTCTTTTCCTCTGCTACTTTATTAAACTGTCTTTATCTCAACCTATGGGTTTCATTTTTTTTCTGATTCTCCCCCCACCCCACTGCGGTGGGGTGGGTGGGGAAGTAGAGCGAGTGGCTGTGTGGTGCTCAGCTGCCTGATGGGTTAAATCACGACACCTGCTTTTGCTAAAGCCAGGAATAACACTGACCAGTCTCATTATTGATTGTAACACAGATCTCCCTATGTTGGAGAGAGTGTGTTAAAATGAAAGGATGGTGAGACCAACTTGTGTTTATCGATGTACACAGTATCCTACAGTACTAGCAGGTTACTAGCTGGTGTCTCAAGGTATGGTTATGTACTGGAAAAGGATAGCCACTCTGATCTCAAAAGATTAGTCTGAGTAGGAAATGTAACATTTCTCATTCGGTGATATTGTCCACTGAAACCCTCTCAGAGCCAGGAACAGTGCATGGAAAAATAATAGCTCTGAGCTGCCTATGCTTCTGCATCTAGGCCTCTTTCTGACCATAATTTTAATTTTACTTTACAACAGAGGGTTGCAACAACTTCACATTCAGGCAGAAGATACCTCTATAGGTGCATTCTTTGCTACAGTACTCCAAAAGAGATGTTCTGCTTATAAAATACATCTTCTCTTAAACAGTACACAAGCTTACCAGGAATGTTGTTTTTTAAAAAAAGCAGCAAACACATTATAGTCCCGCAAGATATCTGATTTCTTCCAGATATTAATATTTTTTCCTTCTCCTTAAACAAGTACAGATGTAACAGTTCATATTGCCTTTAAATTTGTCAAAGGTTCTTTCAAGCCTCAAGTGTCTTATTTTCTTTAAGATGGTTCTCCTTTCTTCTCAGAGAAAATAAATATGACTAAAGAGATGTAAAAAATCTGTAAATGGATCTTGGTCCTTGCCATCACCAGATTATTATTTCATCGATATGATGGTGTTTGAGGCAAAGAAAAATCAGAGAGTATATAGATGAATGAGCATCAGTAATTATTTGTTGACCTTGCTACACCAATAATATAGACCATCAGAAACCTTGGAAATAACAATTTTAACAATAGAGTGGATATAAAATTCTCATTAACAAATAAGAATCTCAAATATTCTTCAAGGGCAAAAAAACCCCTCTTAGCTTACATGCTATATCTTCTGAGTATTTTACCTTGTTATCTATGTATTTCTGAATACAAAGCCAACAAATAGCTTTCCTAGGGTAATATTTGAGGTAGAAGGTGAATATGTGTATCTTTGGGATATGACTGCCTCTTGAATTTTTCATTCTGTGGCCAAAGTCTTGAGGTTCATTCCCCTTCCCAGAACCTGTAATCCTCTTCACAAAACTCACATAATTAAAGCTATGTGCAGCTAACCTAAGAGAAGAAAATGATGTAGCTAGCCTACCTGTCTTCCCAATTTTCATGATCAAGGCCTTTTTATAATCAAGGCTAGCTCAACTGACAGAACACTTGCAGAGTGAGGGCACACCTATGCATTATTGATTGAAAGCAATGTGATTTTCCTTTTCCTTTTCCTTTTCCTTTTCCTTTTCCTTTTCCTTTTCCTTTTCCTTTTCCTTTCTTTTTCCTTTCTCTTTTTCCTTTTTTCTTTTTCCCCTTTTTTGCTTTTATTCTTTTTACTTCTTTCTATTTTCTTCTTTTTTCTTTGATCTAATGTTATGTTGTTTGTTTTCTTCTAAAATGAACAAACACAAAGCATAAACCCAATGTATTGTGAGGCATTAAAAGAAAAAAAACTGAGATATAATACTTTCTAATAAAAAGATGACAAAGTAGAAAAAATAGAAAAACATTCTGCCCCAAGGGTGTCACCCTGAGGAGTATTCTCATTAACATCTTCCAGGGCTTTCTTTTGGTTTAGACAACAGAAGTTTTGTATGACAGATAGAAATAGATCAGACAGTAGAAAAGCACTGATCAGTTTTAACTAGAAAAACAGTAGAAAACAAATCCAGAAGTCCTTCTTGTAATCATGGAAAAATTCATGTTTTAGTGGACTGCCTTCTTTAGTGAGAAATTTATTTCTCACATTAGATGTCTTGATCTAAGATGAGATGTCATCCCACTGATTTCACATTGTTAGGATTCCCACTTAATCAGGACAATGACACAGCAGAATAATATTAGCTTAATATTAAATTAAAAAAATAAAAAGGAAGAGTGTTCTAAAAAAGAAAAAAAGAAGAAAACAAAAAGTCTGTGGTAGACACCAAAGTATACTATATGCAGATAACTAAAAAAAGCAGTGATTGCAATGAGATAAGGATATAAATTAAATTTGAAGTAGCCCAGTTTCAGAAGGAATTCCATTTCCTGTCTCTGGAGTTCTTCAGTTAATAGTCTTAGTGTTCTTCAGCATTTTTTTCTTCGGGGGTTTTGCTACCTTTTTTTTTTTTTTCTGGGGGAGGGGACAGTACACCAAAAAGAAACAGGTCGCCAAGGTTCACAGGACGTACTCCAATAAAAAAGAAAAAAAATGTGACTGGAGTCACAGCTGATATAAAATGAGACTATAAATACTAAATATATATATATATATATATACACACTTCAGTTATTTCTCATTTCTGTATATCTGCAAAAGATGGAAGACCTTCAGGTCACTTGTCCAAAGTAAAAAATTACTGAAACATGCTTTATTTCTTTAAACACTATGTACCTGGAAAGAAAATTAGCAATGAAACCAGGCAATGGACTCTTATAACCATCATTCTTTATATCTGAAAGGTCCTCGGAGAGGAATGCACAGACTCTTTGATCATTATGTTATTTTTGTATTGCTTTATGACCAAATCATATAATGAACTGCATGCCGAAACACAGGTTCAGCTGTTTATTAATCTCCATCCTTCCTTTTTTTTTTTTTTCTGGGGGAGGGGACAGTACACCAAAAAGAAACAGGTCGCCAAGGTTCACAGGACGTACTCCAATAAAAAAGAAAAAAAATGTGACTGGAGTAACAGCTGATATAAAATGAGACTATAAATACTAAATATATATATATATATATATACACACTTCAGTTATTTCTCATTTCTGTATATCTGCAAAAGATGGAAGACCTTCAGGTCACTTGTCCAAAGTAAAAAATTACTGAAACATGCTTTATTTCTTTAAACACTATGTACCTGGAAAGAAAATTAGCAATGAAACCAGGCAATGGACTCTTATAACCATCATTCTTTATATCTGAAAGGTCCTCGGAGAGGAATGCACAGACTCTTTGATCATTATGTTATTTTTGTATTGCTTTATGACCAAATCATATAATGAACTGCATGCCGAAACACAGGTTCAGCTGTTTATTAATCTCCATCTCAACACAGTGCAAATATACTTCTGCAACAGTATTTAGTGAGAGATCCTGGATGAACATACTATCACAGCAACCATGTACAGGAAAGAAAGTTTATATAGTACTGTGCTTTGGTTCCTGGTTTTTTTACTAAAGGAAGACTAGAAAGATCTTTCTGAATTTTGTTAACCCCTTCACATCTGCACTTACTGAAGCCAATGACTGTATCCACATATAGAACCAGTTAGCTCATGGGAAGCCCTGTGCCAGGCTACTTCTTTCAAACATTAGATTCCTCAGTGCTAAAATTGCATGGATCCATTTAGCCTATATCTAATTAATGTGCCACACTATAGGTTTACTATCATAACAGTGGATGACAAGACTGCAAAAAAATACCACTACAATTAGTGCCTTCCACCTACAATAATTTAGCAAATTAAAGTCTATGAAATAGCCCCAAATCAGAAAAAAAGAACACTCGAGACATTGGTAACGGGGCGGGGAGGGGGGGAGAGAGAGAGAGAGAGGGAGAGAGAGAAAGAGGAAAAGAGAGAGAGAGAGAGAGAGAGAGAGAGAGATTACGTGTGTTGATGCAGAACATACAGAAAACAAATGGTGGTGGAAAGTAATGAACAAGTAGATTAATCAGTAACCCTACAGACTTTTTAATAATCTTTCTTATTAAGGACATTCAAAGAAGGAGACTGTGCTACTGTAAAAGTAGAAATATGGGCAATTACAGAAATTAATGTAACTGAATTGCTTGTCACTGCCTGTCACCTGAAACTATGTTTTCACATTCTGGGAGAAAGTGGTTGTTATCACAGAGTTTTGACCACTGCCTGAGTAAAAGTAGTTTTCATACGTTCGTAATTGTAATTTGCTAACTTCAAACTTGAATATTGCTGATAAACATTGGTGCTATCACTTGCAAATGCCATTAAGTAAAACACTGTGAAACTGAAAATTTTAGATGTTTAGACCTCATGTTTATGTTGATGGGTAAATAGTCTGGTTTATTTTTGAGAAAGTTTATACAAATTTAATTTACGTAATTACACTGATGGTCCAAATTCTTCTCCAGTTCAGTGAAATCAATTTTCTATGCCTGTATCCTTAAATGGGGTGTATACTTTCTCAAAGAACAAAAGGGAAGGAGACAGAGAGAAACTTCACTTGAATTTGCATGCTCAGATTTGTTGAAGTTTTTAAATTGAAAATAACCAAGACCAACAAATTATTTCTCAGAAAAATAATCAATATTAGGAAATCTCAAACAAACATAGAATAAAGCCCAAGCCCTAAAAACTTGCTTTGGCAGGGGATGGACTAAACCTTTAATGCTCAAAACTGTAAATAGAATCATAGAATCATATAATGGCTTGGGTTGGAAGGGATCATATATTTCCAACACTGCTGCCATGGGCAGAGGCATCTTCAACTAGATCAGGTTGCTCAAAGCCCTGTCCAACCTGGCCTTGAACACTTCCAGGGATGGGGCATCCACAGCTTCTCTGGGCAACCTGTGCCCATGCCTCACCACCCTTATTGTAAAAAATTCCTTATATCTAATATAAATCTACCCTCTTTCAGTTTAAAACCATTACCCCTTGTCCTATCACTGCATGCCCTTGTAAAAAGTCCCTCTCCAGATTTCTTGTAGGCTCCTGTATTGGGTTTGTGTAGCAAGGTTTGGGTAGTGGGGGGGCTACAGGGGTGGCTTCTGTGAGAAGCTGCTAGAAGTTTTCCCTGTGTCTACTGCTGGCCAAGGCCAAGCCAATCAGCGATGGTAGAAGCGCCTCTGTGATAACATACTTAAGAAGGAAAAAAAACCAAAACCCTGCTGCAGCACAGTAGCTGGAAGGAGAAGGGAGAGGATGTGAGAGAAAACAACCCTTCAGACACCAAGGTGAGTGAAGAAGGAGGTGGAGGAGGTACTCCAGGCGCCGGAGCAGAGATTCCCCTGCAGCCCGTGGTGAAGACCATGGTGAGGCAGGCTGTCCCCCTGCAGTCCATGGAGAGCCATGGTGGAGCAGATATCCACCTGTAGCCCATGGAGGACCCCACACCGCAGCGGATGGATGCCCAAATGAAGAAGGTTGTGATCCCGTGGGAAGCCTGCGCCAGATCAGGCTCCTGGCAACCTGTGGGGAGAGGAGCCCACACCAAAGCAGGTTTTCTGGCAGAACTTGTGATCCTGCAGGGGACCCATGCTGGAGCAATCTGCTCCTGAGGGACTGCACCCCATGGAAGTTATGGACCCACGCTGGAGCAGTTCGTGAAGGACTGTAGCCTGTGGGAAGGACTCACATTGGAGAAGTTCATGAAGGACTGTCTCCCGTGAGAAGGACCCCATGCTGGAGGAGGGGAAGAGTCCTCCCTGACGAGGAAGAAGCATCAGGGATGTTTGATGAACTGACCCCAACACCCATTCCCATCCCTCTGCACTGCTTGTGGGGAGAAGGTAGAGAAAACTGGGAGTGAAGTTGAGCCCAGGAAGAAGGCAGGGGCAGGGGGGAAGGTGTCTTAAGATTCAGCAGTTTTTATCCTCTCCTACACTGATTTTGATTGGTAATAAATTAAATTAATTTCATCAATTTGAATCTATTTTGCCCATGATGGTAACTGGCAAATGATCTCTCCCTGTCCTTATCTTGACTCATTAGTTTTTTGATATATTTTTCTCTCCCCTGTCAGATTGAAGAGGGGAGTGATAGAGCAGCTTTGGTGGGCACTTGGCATCCAGTCAGGGTCAACGCATCACAGCCCCCTTCAGGTACTGGAAGGCTGCTATAAGCTCTCCCCCAAGCTTTCTCTTCTCCAGGCTGAACAACCTCGACTGTTTCAGCCTGTCCTCATACAGGAGGTGCTCCAGCCCTCTGATCATCTTCATGTCCCTCCTCTGGACCCGCTTGAGCAGGTTCATGTCTTTATTACACTGGACACAGAGCTGAATGCAATACTCCAGGTGAGGTCTCCAAAGACAGTGGAGTAGAGGGGGAAAATCACCTCCCTTGGCCCACTGCCCACACTTCTAACACAAATCTAACACCAGAAGATATAATAAATTTTGTATCATACTATACAAAGTAATTTAGTCAAAATCATCTTGCATTTATCACAATGCCTTCCAGCTGACCAAAATATATGCACAGTAAAAGCAGCTGGGGTCAACTAAAACATCTTATTACTCCACTTAGCAGTTTATTCTAATAGCAAATCCCTCAGTGTTTAAAAAAGAAAAAGAAAGCTGCCTTACAATATTTCTCAATTCTTTTGTGAATTTGCAAATCAGTTTCCTGCCTGTGGTTCTTGTTTTGCCTTTCTCTATTTAAGTCTAAAAAACTTAATCCCTGGTGTACCAATTTACGATTACCTGCTGGGGCAAGCTGCAGAGTGCCTGAGGGTTGCAGTTTCCTAATCACCCAGATCAGAGGATCTCTTGGACCACTTCACTGTTTCCCTTCAGCCTGTGGTGTCTGTGATTTCTTTGCATAGAAGCCAAAGGGTGTGGGTGTGGGGATGAGGGCTGAGGGCAGAGGAGGAAAGCAAGGAAGGGAATTCAGATGCTGCTAGGTTATATTCCTATTTGGGAAATGCTCCTGGGAGTAGAGGCCAAGAAATGTTCACAGCCAAAATTTAAGAATTTCTGAAGCTTTTCCCTGGATGTTTTTTTGGGGGTGAGGGAAGGATGTTCATTGGTTGGTTGGTTGGTTGGCTTTTCAGTTTTTCAACCTTTTTTGTGTATCTTCTCTATTTGTTTATTACTGATACTTATGCAAAATTTGGGACTGGATTCTTGTTTTATCTTTTTTTTTAGCACCATGTAAATAAAGTTATCAGTTCAGAAAAGATAACACAGAAATCAGTAACAAAAGCACAGAAAATACTAATGTCATTCTAAATCTTAATAATTATGTTAATGAGTTTCCATTATTCATAATATCTCTGCTAGATCTGTCATTGTTGTACTACACATATCTGAGGTTTAGCAAAGAAGTGAACTACCAAGGACAAGATCTGGGGAATTTTCAATATAAAATAAATAAACCTAAGCTGTTGGCAGACATCCATAGAACAGGACAAGACAATCTGTACAGATAGCTGCAGTTTACTTTTTGTACCTTAAATTTATAGCCCAATTTTATTCCAGCCTACTCCTTCTGTATGCAAACTGTGGATGTCAAAAACAAGTATCAAGCACTTGAATAGTGCTTTAAAACATCATGTCTCCATTCTTACATAGGTGCAAATTTATGAAGAAGTGTATTTTTTTTCTAAATTTGAGCATGTAAATTTGCCTTTAGGCAAATTTTTCTTAGTATAAGAAATTTGATGTCATAGAGGGGTTTTTTTCCACAATGTCACATGTTTAAACACAGGAGTTTATCACAGACGTGCCTTCTCAATGTATGGAATTGCCAGCATGCTTCTACAATAAATTGAATTTATTGAATGATATTTGAACTCTGATAGAAATATGGTGTATAACATTTGAATTAGACCTGGGAATATTTAGGAAAGCATTCTTGGAAGGAGAGCCTGCCTCTTAATTAAAAACAAAACAAAACAAAACAAAAAACTCTAATGTAATTAAATCCCTAAAGTACCTCTAAAATTGGGCACTGGCACAGAATAGTGCCAATGGAAGAAAAGTTCAGAGTGGTGAAGCTAGAACACAACTCCATAATTTCCACTTTCTATTCTTTGAGATTCTGTGGCTATTCCTCAGCCTGTTCTGTGGCTATGTGAAAAATAAATGGTGTTACAGCATAAACATCGTGTATGCACTTCTGTATTGTTTACAATATTGTGCACAATATAATGCAACTTGTACAAATATGTGTATGAGTGTTATAGTACCTAAAGTATGGGTTTTGTCCTTCCTCCAATGGGTATATTCCTGAGTTTACCTTTTCCACTGATGTGTAAAGGCAACCCTGTTCAGCCTTTGCTATGGTCCAATCATGACAGCCTGGAACTCAAAATGTTCTCTATCATCCGAATTCCCTGGTTATTTGCCAAGAGGACCAGCAGTGTTTAAACTTGCTCAAGATTCTGCATCAGTGAACAGACAGTGTAAATCCTCCTTCAGATACAGAATCTGCACTGTCCCTCTTTCTCAGTCAGCTTAGCACGTATTTGTTTGTTTTGAAGGAGAACATATAGCTAAGGACACACTGTGCTAGGCACTGTACAAGCATAACAAATTGAGAGTTTTTGTCCAGGGAGCTTAAATTTAAGTTTGAAATGAGAGACAGCAGGTGGATAAGACAGATGGAGAGGAAACACAAAAATAGCAGTAAGACAGCTGTAACCAGTGCAATAAGCAGTGGTCATACCAGCTGGTTAATCACTGACAAGTGGTTTCTATCATTGCCACAAAGACAGGCTTGAAGGAAGGATTTAAAGTGGAAGTGAGGATTTTTTAGAGTTGTTTCGACACAGAAATGGGAACGTGAGAAAATGACATTTTGTATGAAAAATGCAACAAACAGGCAGTAGGAATCTGCATCCTCAATGTATATATTCAACTGCAGATGAGGTGGGTTTTAAAAGCAATAAGAAGTTTTATAAAATGAGAGCTCCAGGAAGGAGGGTTTGTGTTAGCCTATGTTTGAGCCAAATAACAACACAGTGACTTGCACAAATCCACCTAGAAATATTTCAGGTCAGTTTAAAGGAGACACCTTTAAATAAGATTAAGAAAGAGGAGGCAAAATTTCCTTCCTCGAAGGTGTAAATAAATATCTCAACAGCACTGTTTTCAGTAGTAGGGGTCAGGAGGATGAGTGGGGCTTAGGAATGGATGTTTTCAAGGACTGACATGTCTGCCTTTTCACCTTAAAAATTAAAGTCAAAAGGCTTTTTCCTGTTACAGGATATGAACCTCTGTGGACTTATGATGTGCACCATACATAGGGTATGTGGAGACTCCTGATGTGTGATGTGCCTTGTCCAGGCAGAAGAGATTGACAGCTCTGTCACCAGGGAAAGTTCACTGTTTCTTTCTATGAGCATCCAGAAAGTGTCTGTACTTAAGAACTTATTTGGAACAAACTTACTTGGAACAGGTTTGCTATTTACGAATGTAGCTTTTCAGTTTTGGTACTTTCTGCTGGTCTCTGAAGCTTGTATCTCTCTCTCCTCGTCACAGATGGTTTCAACAGCTTGAGCTCGCCTCTTTGCAGATGATGCCAGATGCTCCCTCTCTAACAGGCAGTTTTAGTTCTCTCTCACCCATGTACACACAAACAGGTGATACCAGATGCCCCTTCAACTCCAGGCCTCACCCAAGTAAGTGCAAATACACACACCCAAGCAATAAAGTAGATCTGCATATACTAAACAAATTAAGCCAGGTATGTTTTCTTGAGTTAGGACTTGCTGGAAGAACTCTGTCTTTCAGTGGCTCCTCCAATGTTTAATCAATATTAACTCTTCTCCTGCTTTGCACCTATTTCTTCCTCTTTCTAAATCAACTGTAAATAGATTACAGTTAAATACTTGAGACTTAAAGGGCTAATATAAGGTAGTTTAATTTATACACAGGCCACAGATTTACGATAAGATCCTTTATAAGGTAAACGTCTATCCCATTTATTTCTGGATCTGTTAAAAGTGTTTATTCAACAGTTATTGGAAAACTAGTGAAACTACCTTTTGTTTTGATGAAGTGAATTATGTATATACAGCCTTTCCTATGGAAATAATATATATATTACCCCCAAAATCTTTAAAATAATGTGTGTTCTACTGCAGGAATACTGCAAAGTTAAAAATGTATTTCTAACTGACATTTAGTGCCTGCTAAACAGTACCTACATCATATCTACTATTACTGTAAAAAATGTAAAACTGTAAGTCAAGGGTGTTAGGGAAATAAGATTTTCCTCAGTTGCCAATTTGTTTATTTTATAACCTTTCAGCACTTTGCAGATGTCAGTCAAACCCTTCATGCCAGTTTTTCTCGAGGTGGTAGACAGAGACAAGTGATACTTTGAAACATACTAAATGATAACTTTGGTTATCTTGTCATCTTGTTCCATCTTGTTCTGCAGGTGGTCCTACTTATTCTCAGGTTCATCTATACAACAAAATCCAAAGAGCTAGATCTGGTGACTAGAAGAAGCCTATTAGGCTAAGCACAGCTGTAAGGGTCCAAACACAAAAATCAGATTGCAGGACTCTGAGATTTAGGTTCTGATACTACAAGCTTCAGAGATCTATCAGTACTGTACTCACTACACAACTGGTTTTGCTGCTTAAATGGCTCAGCTGGCAAACCCAGAATACACAGATTTCTGTAGGAGTGTAGAAAAATACCTTGAAAAATTTGAGATCCTGCACTGTTTAAAAGGCAAACCCAGAAAATAAGTCTTAGGATGGTATATAATGAGTAATTAACCCTGTATTAGTATCCTGGAAAATATAATCAGTCAAATAAGAGCAAGTGAGAGGCTTCTATAGTCTTTATTTTTCATATTGTGGGCTGCAGGTTTTCCTTTAAAATATTTTGCATTTTATCCTCTGTTTAAAATATATTGTGTGGCCTATAAAGTGTTATTTCAAGGGAAAATTATTTACTTGAGTTACACTGTATATTTTCTCAAATACTATGAATAAATTAGCTAATATTCTGTGAAACTTCTTGAAGATAATCCTATAATTCAATACCGAAATATGTGAACAAGACGTTTTATGTTGCCTGGCTTTGTTGAGAAAAAATATTTTTTAATCTTTCCAGCATTCTGGACATGTTTTAACATTATTGGAGGTCTGACCCTAGACATGTTTGACCTACTGTGTGTCTTCAGGTGGTCTGCAAAAGCCCAGCAAACCTAGAGCTAGGCATTCTGTATGTGTTTAAAATATCTGTATATTACATACACATACAGCATAAAGTCTCTGATGATATGCCTAACCAGGTGTATGCTCAGATCCTCCAGCGCTTTCAAGAAAGCCCTAGGACACTTTCTAAGCCAACACTTTGCTCTGACAGCAGAAGAACTGATTCAAACAGTGTGTAACTTCTAGATTTCTCTTTATCCAGACTCAGGAGTTCAGTTAGATGTGTTCCAGATGGCTCTTTTCATGGTCTGGCAAAACTGTGACTAAAGTATACCCACATGCATTAATTCAAAGCAAAGGCATCCGAGAATACCACTTTCCTGCATTGGGTATTTCAATTCCACTCAATATGCACAGGTATAATAAAGACAACACTGCAAGTGATTGCCTTAGCACTGGGATGTTCTAAACAAACTACCTTCTTGACAGAGATTATAGACTCAACTTGGTCTTTTCAACCAAACAGCATTTTCAATAGGAAACACTAACTCCTTTCTAAATCTTTCACATTAGATTCCACAACCAAAGTATTCAGGTTACAGTTTAAATACCTGAGTTGTTCTTTAATCTATTCCATGAACATAAAATTCAAAACTATTATATGCAATTATCTCTTCTTGGATGAGTCAAACCTGTCAGTGTTGTTGTTTCCCTGAGATTTTGAAAATAGCAATTTCAGTGCCTCATAGCATGAAATTGTCCAGAAATTATCCAAAGGATAAGCACCAACTTAATGGCAAAAATACAGACCCTTGATCACTGGTGGTATTTTAGAGCAGGCTGGATAGTTGACTTCATTTCTTGTTCTCAATTTGATAAATTAATCTCTCCTGCAAGTAAAGCTACTTCTCAAAATGCTAAGACTCAGTCAGACTCAGTAAATTTTTATTGCTGTTGATGAAGCTTTTTTTTGGTAAATCATCAACCTGAGGGTACTCTAGCTCAATAAATATTGTGACTTTTTTTTTTTTTTTTTTTTATCTGCTGGCTTTTCATTGACTTGAGTATGAGACATGGTAGCGACTCATCATAACTAGTCTTTATACTCACCAGGTATGATACATTTTGGATTAAAAAAAAAATCATGCAAGACATGAGTTGTCTTGGAAACAATGAGTGTATAAAACTTGCTCTTAGTTACTTATTATGTAAGATACATATCTTTAACCAGCAGTGAATCCAAGCAATCTTAATAGCACAGATGTTGGTCATTGCATAAAATCTGTAGGCAAACTTTCAAAGACTCATAATCACCCTCCTGGAATAACTGTATAAAACTTGGCAGTGTTAATGTGTGGAAGAAAGAGGAGAGGGTAGGAAGTAACAGTAATCTTCTATGAGAAAACAGCAAATAGAGAAAGGCTGCAAATGTGGACTGCTGTTCACAGAAAGGATGTAGATAAAAATAAGCGAATAATCAATGACATGGGGAAAGGGACATTACAAAAGGTGAAAAAAAAAAGAAAAAAGAAAGGGAAAAAAAGAGAGAGGGAGAACTGTATCTGAGTCACACAGGGTGGCAGACTCTGAGTAAATTTTTGCAGTCATTTATGGTCTGAAACGGCTTTGCCATCTTTACAGAAATGCAGTGTATAGAACTACAGAAAAAGTGATGTTTCTCAACAACCATTATACTGTTGGCTCTCATGTTTTCTTTGTTAGAGACTCAGTCTATTTTGGAGTAGTTTGCCTCAAGTTTTAGTCCTTTGTAGAGCTGTGCCAAAGAGTCAGAACCTGTCTAGAGGGGAAATCAATTAAATACTTAGAACAATGGCAATGTTTCTAATGAGTAGGACAGTGCAACTTCCTTTAGCTTATGCTTTTCTTGGTCAACATGTGGCTATAAAGTTCCCAATTACAGTATTGGATTCTGAAACAAAGGAGAGAGTGACTCTAAGATTCATGCCAAAAGGTAACACTGCAAAAGAAATCTCAGTCCTCTGTACAACTTTCTCAAGCCTATTTTCTTAGGAACTCTAGCTGAAAACTTGATGAAATGTCAAGTCTTCACAGGTTTGCCCTTAATGAGCAAAACTCCAATTATACTTCAAGGCATTCTACTTCTTTGAGGCTTTTTTTTTTTACTTGAAACTCTCAGTCTCCAGCTGTTAAAGTCATGTATCAGAGACCTGGGAGATATTATCAATTTTTCTTTGCCAAAAAAAAGATCACTACCTTTAGGCAAGGTGTGAATACTAGATTACTGCATTTTTTGCTTCCAACGTCTAATTCTTTTGTTTCCTAAACCTAGATGACTTATTCTTTTACTAACGTGTTCAGTATAAATATTGAAAAATTAGAGGTCCTACCTTTCTTCCAATGTCACAGTTATGTGTCACAAATACCACTAATGAAGCCAAGGGGCTTATCCATATTTATACTGATGTAAAGGACAAGAGGGCTTGTTTGTGGTCCTATTAATTGATTGTATAAACTTTTGTTTTATATTTTTTCCCAAAGTTGAAATTTCCTTAAAACAATAATTAAGCAAACAAAAATTAATCTTTTATTCAAAATAGTACAGTCTTATTTTTATCTCCTTACTATGTCACATGCATAGCTCCAGAACTTCATATAAATTTTTAGAAGTTTTTTTCTTTCCATTTCAGATTTAAAAATAACTACACTATATTGTATCATACACAGGAAAATATCATGTAGATATTAAATAAGGTTAAGAATTTAGAAGCACTTGCAGCAACTTTCT
>NW_009258727.1:6436696-6485002 GCF_000687185.1 Egretta garzetta | reverse complement strand
GCGTTAACTAACTTTTCAAACTATTTCAAATGTTCATCCATCATATGATGAAATGCAGAAACACTGACATTTGATATTGCAATGTTACAGTGACTGACTGCAAATTTCCAGTGTTAAAAAGGATATGAATTAGACTCAAATAAATTTTCAGTGTTATAAATATAAGGATTGGAGGATAAAACAGAAATGGTTATTATAAAAAATTTTAAAATGAGAGAGATAAAAAATACCTCTTTTTTTTTCCTCAAAGACATTGGAGGACGTTCCTTTTTGGTACCTTGTTAAAATGTAGACATGTGAGGATCATTAACTATCAGAAGTTTTGGGATTGGTTTGGTTGGTTTTTCCCCATCTGTTTGAGGGAGGTGATTCTGCCCCTCTACTCTGCTCTGGTGAGACCTCACCTGGAGTACTGCGTCCAGCTCTGGAGCCCTCAGTACAAGAAGGATGTGGAAGTGTTGGAGCGGGTCCAGGCAAGGGCTACTAAAATGATCCGAGGCCTGGAGCACCTCTCCTATGAGGACAGGCTGAGAGAGTTGGGCTTGTTCAGCCTGGAGAAGAGAGGGCTGCGGGGAGACCTTATTGCAGCCTTTCAGTACTTTAATGGGGCCTATAGGAAAGATGGGGAAAATCTTTTTAGTAGGGCCAGCTGTGATAGGCCAAGGGGTAATGGTTTTAAACTGAAGCAGGGTAGATTCTCTAGCCCAGATTATGATTCCTTTACTGAGTGTTATAAGAATCTGCCATGTATAACACGCAGACTGCAGAAGAAAAGAAATGTAATTGCCCAGTTTTATAGTCTGAAATTTTGTGACTGAGTAAATAATGTCCAGATATTCAAAGCTATTTATGAAACTTATAGAAAACATTATTCTCACCTAATTATGGCTAACTAAGGGATAAGTATCTAAACCTAATGGTTTAGGCTCTAAACCATTTGAACCTGTTTCAGGCTCTGTTAAATTTGCACAAGACTCCCTAAAATCATGTGTGAGAACTGGGGACAGAGCTAAGTATTCTAAGACCCTTGTAGTGTGCCTTGGTTGCAAGGCTAACCACAGTTACGTAGTGTGACCAATGAGGGACTCTCTGGTGCACAACAACGTTAATTAGATGGTGCACTTAAACCTGGGTGTGTTCTAATACATGATAAATTTTCTGCCTTCTCACATCATAAGGACACTGGTAGAAAACCTGAATGTATGCCCAAAGCCAAAGGGAAGAAGAAAAGAATTATCTCGCCTCTCCAAAACACCCCAAAACTTGCCTCTTACAAGAGCTACCTCATGTTTAAGTGAAGAAATGCAAAGGAAGTCAAAACACAGGCTGAATCTGCAAAGATTATTTAAAATTTAGTTGCATAACAGAGTATTTAAGTCTCGCCAGTTGAAAAGACTAAAGGATTCAGAAGATAAGTAATCCCAAACACTTTTTCCATTAGTGTTAGCTAGTGTCATACCTCATTACTGGTCAAGTATCTCAATAACATTGTATTTAGAGTATTAAATGTGCCTAGAAACATTCACTGGCATCTGTGATTATAATCTGTACTGTTAATACACCAGATAAATTGGCTAGGAGGAAAGGACCATGCCTATCCTCCAGATAAGGAATATTTTAATTAGTCCATTGAATTTTGTGTAGGAAGGAGGACATCCTCTTAGTGGTTGCAGTCTGTGCAAGATGTCTGCAAGTCTTCTTGCTCTGACTGGAGTTACAGATTTGGAGGAAGGCACAGCAGTTAGAAAACTACACATGGAATTATTGCAGTATTAGAAGATGATAGGTGTTGAGAATTTTTTTTTTAAGGACTTTACAAGGAGAGTATAGCAATTTACATATTTTATAATTCTTTCTTCCCTTTCTGCAGAGAACCTATAAGAATATTACTCTATACATTCCAGAATGGTGTAGAAAGAACAAAATAGAGGGACTGTAATTCTCCACAGTTCATCTCTAAATGTAAAAAGCCATTGCTCAGTACAATTGCTGTAGTTATACAGCTAACAACCTCACTTGGAGAGCATTTCCACCACAAAGTCAAACCTGTCAATTGAGTGTTTAAATGACGATGCATCGTACTTTTGATTTTGACTTTGATTTAAAAATTAAGACTTTTTTTAATAGTTGTCTTTATTAAAAAAAAAGAAAACCTTCCGACTGTTGCCTCATGAATTAGAATATTGATTTGCTGTTTGTAAAATTATGTTATAATCATGAAAGATTCTTCTAATAAGTCTTATCTAGATTATTAACAAAGTCTCTAATCTACAGTAACCTTTCTTCCAATGTTACATTATTCAATTGTTTTCAGATTAATATGTATAGCCTTTAAAAAGCTTTATATTAAAACAATTTTCTAATCTGTAAACTTCAAAATCTCTTGTCCTACTAGTATGTCCTCTCATCAAACTGTTAGGATTCAGAACACAAGTCTCATTCTTAAAGTACTGTAGGCCAGACATGTACAGTTTAGTTCCCTACCATTTCAATAACTAGCTTACCCTAATCAATTAGTCTAAAGGAAACAAAGTAGTTGTAAATTTATTGTCAATATGATGTATGTAAGGTTTTTTAAGTTAAGAGGCATTAAATGTAGAAAGGAAAAGAAGGAAAAAATATTCCCACTGCTCTAGAAAACTAGAGGAACTTCTTCAAGGTTTTGTCCTCCAGTGGCATGCAGGCATGCTACAGAAGGTATAATTTTCTAGGATTTTCTTTCTCAGAGTTATTACAGAAATATTCATGTGTTCTGGTAGAAACTGCTGCATATTTTGCTCTTTTGAATGTTAGTTCATTTAGTCAGGTGCCTACATATATTCTAATATTCACATTTCTTTTTCATATATTATAAGAAAAAAGAATATGTAAAACAGAATAAGATACAAAAAGAATGAGGTTTCCATAAAGAGGAAAAGTTTCTATTATGAAGACTGAAGAGTTTTCCAGCTGTAAGGCAAATGAGATATCTGGTCTTCAGTTATCAGAGCTGGCAAACAAGACATTTCAAAAAGTGAAAATAAAAATCCCATTAGGAGAAAAAGGAACCAAAAGTTTGGATAGCACAGGAAGAGATGCAAGATTTCCAGAATATTGTTTAACTTGACTGAAAATTTATTAGGTAGGATACCTGAAACAGTCTACCTTCTATAAGGTCTGGTTGAAGTAGATCAGGAAGACCTGTCTTCTGTAGTGTCTTCCAAAACTCCTGTCAGGCAAAATACTTGACTTCACTTGCAACTGTGGAAAATTTCAATTTTGTAGAAAAACCATCTGCTGATATAAAGTTTTCTATAAAAAAAACCACAGATGTAAAAAGTAGATATAAATTAACATATTCAAAGACCTTTTCCCCATGAGGACAGTAAAACAATGGGGCCGGTTACCCAGAGAGATTGTGCATGGCCCTTCATTGGTGGTTACCCAACTAGATAAAGCAACCTTGTCAGATCCAATAGCTGACACTGCTTTGTGCAGGGAGCTGGACTAGGCACCTTCTGAGGTCACTTTTGACCTGAATTATCCTATGATTATTTGATTATTTAAAATTCAGTTGCAATCTCCAGACACAACTGCATGTTTTTCATGCCAGACAAATCAACTATGTCTGATGCTTGCAGACTCAACCCCGTATGTCAATATCTGCCCAGTTTTTGCTTCAAATATGTTAAAGCATAACGACATAGACTACTTCCTGACTATTGCTTCACAATTCTCTCTCTTCATGAGGAAGGGGAGTGAAAGAGCAACTGGGTGGATATCTGGGAGCTAGCCAAAGTCAACCAACCACAGCTCCATCACTCACTTATGAAAACACTTTTTTATTTTCAGTGGTCAAACACTATACATATTCAAAACCTCTCTGGACATGAACTTGGACAACTAGCTCTAGCTGACCCTGCTTGAGCAAGAGCATTGCACTAGAAGATCTCAAGAAGTCTTTACAACCTAAACAATTTTGTGATTTTGTGAATACTTAAATATTATAACCAGGAATTACTGAAAATTCTTCAGCAATTCTTTCTTTGAGGAGGTACTGGTTTTGTCTGGGATAATTTCCTTCATAGTAGCTTGTATGGTGCTATGTTTTGGATTTATGGACTAGATTTTGAAAGAAAATAAGGGATTAGGACACTCAGATGATTTTCTTCAAAGGGTTTTGGGAACATAGTTCTCCAAAGCATTTTTAGAAAATTCCAGCTCATGTATTTGTGACTGAATTGAGAAGTCTCATTAAAGTACCAGTGAGAAGATGTTTATCTTCCTGCTTGCTCTTTGAGAAAATAGTTCTGATAAACATGTTAAAAATACTTCTCACCAATTGCTTCCACTGCGGCTGAAGGGGAAACTTGATAGGCAGAAGAGGAAAACTTGTCTCTACAAATGTATTGTAAATAAGTTCATAGCATTGTAAAACATGAAAAGAGAATAAAGGTAGTACATCTCCACTTTTTGAACAATTTATCACATTAAAATCAATCAACAGGTGGCAATTTCCACTCTACTGAGACACATAAAGAGGAGAGAAACAGGGTTTTCTGAGGTTTGTGGTTTGAGGGTTTTGGGTTTTTTTTTCTGTTTGGGTTTGGTTTTTTTTTTGGTGGGGTTTTTAATCAGAGCTTAATAAACATATACAACATTCAACTGCTGTAATAAAAAGCAGTTGACAGGTAATTGCAAAGGCAAAGCCCTAGGAATAATTTGTCATATTTATGTCTGTTTTGTTTCCTAAATTCCCAGAAAATCATCTGTGAAGGTGAAACCTCGCTGATTGCTGGTTTTAATTTTTTGGTGATTGTTCAAATAATTAAAACCAGCTGTAAATTTAAATGAAGCATTAGGCTAACATTAATATAAATTTCTCAGTGATATTTCAAGCTAATTGATATTCAGCTAATTATGAGCTATAGCAACATTGGTGCCAATTATTGTAAGGAATTAGCACACTGGGTTACTCCTACAAAAGAGGTAATTTTTCATTACTTCTGTTGAGAATAAGCAAAGCAATGTGTTAAGTCAGTTTTTAACATCTTCATTAATGATCTGGAAAAAACAGAAGCAGCATGTTAATTAAACTTATGTACATGCTTAAGCTAACAGCCTATTGTTAATGTTTAAAAGGAAAGTAAGGAAATAAAAGGTGGCACAAACTTAAAAGATAATGGTTTATATAAAATGATCTCTGATGTTAATTATCTTTTTTAAATATATAGAGAATTAGTTAAAATTCAACAATTACTCTTGAATTGTTGAAAGGCAATCAGACTGAGACAAAAAAGACCTGACTTCATAAAATAATTCAGGGAAGAAGGGACCTCAGGACATCTCTAGTCCAACTCCCTGCTCAAATTGGAGTCAGTTCTGAGATCAAACCAGGCTGTTCAGGACTGTGTCCAGTCAAACTTTGCTAATCACCAAGAACAGAGACTGTACAGCCTCTCTGGAAAACCTGTTCCCATGTTTGTCTGTCCTCGTGATGAAAGGATTTTTCCTTAATTCCAGTCTGAGACCCTCTTTTTTCAACTTATTCCCATAGTCACTTGCTGTCCTGCTCTGCACCTCTCAAATATTGAGTTTCAAGTCTCTTGCCGAATCAGCTTTGGTAGTCTTCATCAATTATAAAGTGAGGAAGTGGGAAAAGAACGTATTTATTGTATTAATTAGTATATAGAGATTCAAAGTAAAAGTTTGTAATTAGCGCTAAATTGTGTTTTCTGAGTGAAGCAAGAACAGAAAGGTAAGGAGAGGAAGCCAAAATATCTTAAGGTTTCCAATTAAAATGCTTTTTCAACTTAGTTTCAAAACCAGATTATTTATGTGGGTGTGGGTAGAAAACTTTGAAAAAGGTAAGGAAAAATAAGGATTTGAAGGGTCAGAAAAGACCTCCCTTGCCTAGATGTGAACAATAGCATCTCTTCCATCTGCTTTCAACAGCTCTCAGGGCTCTCTCTTTGAAGCCCTGCTCCTTCTAGGGAAGTGCTTTCTTACAGCGGGAGTAAGAAGCATAAGACAACTTAAGATCCCTCCTACATGTACACACCCTCTTGCCTTTTGCACTTTCTTATGTGAGGACCTACAAAGAGGACTTGAGCTTGCTATTTTGCTTTTATGGGATCTGGAAGAGCAGCTTCAAACACATCTGTGCCCTGCCTGCACAGATGTACCAAAAGCCTGCAGCATCTACAAGGACATTTGGGAATCATTTTCAAATCAAGCTAAAATGTGCTAGTTAAAGAGACTAAGCCTGGGCCAAACAGAGAAAAGCTCTCTGAAGAGTTAATATGCAACTCTGTCTGTCTGAAAGCACAGAGCAAAATTATGTATTATACTGGGAGCTAGTTTATGTTTATGTTACCCAATATAGAATTAAAATATTTTTTTCTTTAAAATTGAATGGAAAAATAATATATGATAGTGTAGCTAAGCAAGCACCTGTAAATGGAGATAGAATAAAGAAGATTTTTTTGCACAAGAAATAACTTAATCTCTTTAGAATTCTGCCTTTGCCAAATAAACAATGATCTTTTTATTCAGTAGTATCAGTCATTTGTTCTAATATGGAATGACTTTTCTGAAAACATGTTTATAGTTAGGAGTGCTTTGCTGGCACATGATTATTGGAATAACTGATTTTTCAGCTCAATGAACAAAAGTATGCGTTCAGAGAGAAAATTTTCAGACAGACATCTTTTAGATCACTTGGGAGAAAGAAAATCCTTTTCACCTTAAATAAAACCAAAGTTCTGTATTTAGAAGAGAATTCAAATCCATCTGTCATCCATAACAAGAAAATGAATGGTCTTCCCTCAATCCCTTGACTTGCTTGAAACCCTAGACAACTCACTTGAAATTCCTTTATTTTTGTCTTCTTCTCTTTTTAGCAGATTTATTCAAAACTAGTTTAAAATTTTATTAGTCATTCAATGCCATCAATGCACAGGCAGTTTGTAAGGCTTGTAAAGCTTGAATCAAAAGAACATTCACTGAGACCATTCACTGTCCCTGAGTCTATGAGACCTCTGAGAGAGCCCTCTATATCCCTGGTATATCCTCACAAGTTCTTTCCCTCAACAATTTATTTTTTATTAGTTTACATTTAATTATTTTGAATATATTACACAATTATTAACTTTAACTAAAGGTCTTAATTAGCAATCTACAAGCACCATTAGGAGAGTTAGATGATTTTTGTGTTCATAGCTTTGCTTTAATGAAAAGCTGTTCTAAGGGCAATAGCTCCAAAGAAAAGGGCTGAGAAGGAGCTGCACTTGACCACTGCATAGGACATCATTTGGTCTCCATACACAAGGCAACTAGGAGACTTGCATCATGCTAAGAACCTGAGGGATGGAAAGCACACACTTAAGAAAAGAAAGTCTTAGGTGTTAGAGAGGAGGAAAAGGCATCTATACCCATGAAGAGGGCTGAGATTACCAGGGTTTTGTCCATCTGGGATTCCCATTTTGAAATAAGAAGACATAGGGAGAGGATGCCTCACAATAGCCTGATCCACAGTGTTCATGGGCTGCAGAGGAATCTGGCACAGTTAATATTCACCTGCCAGAAGTCAGATGACCTTCTAGTCAGATGGAAAGTTTAGTAATATTAGGCAAAGTTGTAATAAATAACTCCCCCAAAATAAGGCAAGCTAACAAAAGCTGACAAAAAAGAAAGGGAAGTTATGAAAGTTTAAAAAGAAAGGAGGGAGATGATTTCACAGTCAGATGGGAAGAAGAGGAGAAAAAAAATTATATTAAAAGGCCAGAGAAAAATCAGTAGCCTCCTTACATGATTGGTGACCATGATTTGAGGGGAAAGGGGAATTGCTACTGTGTCACTGCTTACTCATTGAAATGGAAGGAGAGCAAACTAGGCAGCATCACCTACTGTCTTTCTTTCCATCTCTTCTTCTAGAATGATCTAAAAGCCTCTTGTAGTCACAGGAGGTGGATGACAGCTCTGAGAGACTATGTCTTGTGACAGGAGATAGACCTTGGTCAAGAGTCAAAGGTCCTCAGCCCCTGCTCTTGCCAGCAGCAGTAGTGACTGAACTCCTGCATCTAGCTCTAAGAATTTGTTTCATTTGTAGGGCATTCCTACTTCAGGAGACAACAGAGACTGGAGGAGATCACTTCTACCTTTTGTAGTGCCAGAGCAGAGAGCAACGAATCTCACTTGCTGCAAGCAGGGGGGTATGACATTTCTTATAGCCCTCTGGCATGTTTGTGAGTACTAGATTGTGCACCACAAGTTTATAACACTCTTCATACTCCTTAAGCTGCTTATCTAGCTGACCAAGCACTCAGTTTGATCATTAAAGGTAAGCTGCTCAGCATCCACTTCTACCTGCTTTTGCAATGAAGCAGAAAACAGAATACTCTGAACTGTCCCTCATCACTGACATAGGCTCAGCTGAAAGTTTTGGGTTCATGCATAAAAGAGTAGTGAAAGAAATCACTTCCGTCTAGTCAATACTGCACCCTAACTCTCTCCAAAACAAGACAGCAGCACAAGGAGTGGCCATTCAACTAGGATCATCTATGTACAAATATTACACATGGTATTTCCCTTTGGCAGAAATTTTTCACCAATTCAGCCCAAATAAAAAAAAAAACTTCAAAGTAACTTCATATTGCTTTTTTTTTTTCACTACGTACTGTATTCACTTTTTTTTTTTTCTTAAAGTACTTCTGATTTGTATCAAAAAATTCCCAGAACTACATAGCTGAACTGTACTAGTAAGGGGGTCATATATGAGTATAGCTCATGTTCTCTTAGTTACTAGAATTCATTCTTCCTCTATATGTGAAACAAGCAATGCTGGTACAACGTTACTAACAAAAGTGTATCTACTTTTAGTGTTTCTGCTGGAGTATGTATGTACCTGGATAGATTGCAATATGCCAGTAGAAGTTTCGTGGAACTTCAGCAGAAGTCAGTGGAAGCAGTGCAAATTTTAACCCTGAAGGGTATGAAAGTTGTTTGGCACACAAGTCAAATGAACAATAAATTAAGCATATTAATCACTCTTGTCTGATTTACTCATGGTTTCAGAATAACACAGGGGATTCAAATTTAACCGCTATAAGGTGAGCACTGATAAAATGGAAGGAAGGGATTACAAGCTCAAAGGAAGATGTTTACTTTAAGGGATACTGAATATGTGAATACTCAGGCAAAAAGATTACAGCGGGAAGAGACAAATATCTAATTTATATGAACATTTTAAAAGAGAAGATCTCTAAGGTATTTTAGAGAAGTACCGTTATAAAGCTTAACATAAGGAGGTTGAACACAGCATGAATATTTTTTCTGCAACATAAGCCAGTTATGGCTGCTTTGGCAAAGGGATGGATTGGATATGGCTTCTTCAGCTTTCTGTCTCAAATGTCTGACGTGTGTGCTAATCAGTTTTGCCTAAATAAGGGTGTCATGACAGTGCCCACAGATATCATATATTGACGAATCTATTCAAGCTACTTTGTTTTCTAAAATTTCACTAGGAAAATTAAATAACCATTGAAAGAATAGCATCACTTCCATCAATGCCTAACTGCTTCTTAGGAGTATTCAAACTGGGTTATTCCAATGTCATTTCAATTCTTCTTTCTTTGTAAGAGAACTATCCCAAACAATTTGCTTAGAAAGTGAAATCTTCTTATTGCATTAAATTGTCTTTCCACATTATGTTGCTGTCAAAAAATGATGATATATATAAGCCATCAAACATGGTAAATTTGTTTTCATTAGGAAGCTTTTCAATTGTGTCTGTGTGTTGTTTCTTAATCTTCTTATATGTAACCTCTAGGAATTGCAAGGAGATGAGAGGCACACAGATTGCCTGCTTTCTTTTTATTTCTTCTCCTGAGATTTCACTATTGCTTCCAGCAAGTTTAACATAATCTTTGCACAAACAAATCTTCTCTTTTGTCTTACTAAGCCTTATCTATCAAGCCCATTTCAAGAGCGTAGGTATGAACAATGTAATGATATGCATTTTGAGATGTTATAAGCTGTATGCAGGACAAGAATACTAATGTGTCTTATAGAAGCATATAGAAAAACAGTGCCATATTGATATTTCATATCCCAGTTACAAGATGGTTCATTGATTTTCCTAAACTCATGCACAGAATGTATTATAACCAAGAAGAACCCCAAATATAAATAATTAATTCAGTATTAGAAAAGGGTATAAGAAGCAAATAAGCAAGCAGAAAGTTAAAATTACTTATTGCTAAGAAAATGCACATCAGTGATGTTTTAACATTTTCAGTGTTACTGCTTTAAAACTATATCAGTGCTTACTTGAGATCTGTAAATCCTTTGATTTATACAGAAATCAGAATAATACTTGTATTTTATGAATACAAAACAGGGCCAAAACATTTAAGAAAAAATCTAAATTGATAATAAATAATAAATATAGCTTTTCTTTTAAATATTTTTATAAAAAAAATAGGAGCAAAAATATTTATGATATGAATATGCAGGTTCTTAGTCTGTCCAGTTCTGAAATATTACTGAGTTTGAATTCATAACAAACCAGTTATTTTTCTTCCCTTGTATGAACTATTTTTATATTATTTTCACTAGCAAACAATCTTAAAAAACATGCCCCTGGGGGTGATAAAGTAAATTTACCCATTACTTTATAGTGGAGGTCCTCGAGGGGACTTCAAAGATTTTCAGAACCAGCACACTGTATTTCAGAAGCCTTAGAAAATGGTTTATGTTTGTATTTAAGTCTTTCTTTTTATTTTTTTCCAAAAGGACCTTGCATATATTTTAGCTACCATTTACTCAACTCTTGACAGCTCCCTGGTTTAAAAGTATACTACAAAGAAGCACATGTATATTCATAAAGAATAAACTGTATTTGGGCTAGGGAAAACATTTTTTATTGCATTTATATTTCTTTGTAAGTTTGGGCGATTTTACTGTTCATGAAAATGAGAGATTTATATTACAGGCTGGTTCAAGGCACAGTGCTGACAGGTGCTGTGCACTAACGTCTCTATACATCTCTGCAAAAGGCACTCCACTCCTGACTTACAACACCTCTGCTGCTCTAATACTGTTTGCCTACATTTTCCCTGTGCCAAGGTTGTCAGATTGTTGTTGTGTGGTGGGTTTTGAACTAGCCAGCCTTACTCTTAGGAGTACAATAAGATCACCAAACTAAATTTGCATTTTTTCTACCCTGGAAGTAAAAGTAATGTAAACCAAACATATTAGTCCTCCCTTTGGCTACTTCAGTGGCTTTAGCAACTCCACTCATTTTCAAAGTGAAGATGTGACTACTGCACTTTGACATCTTCCTGAGTGTCAGTCAAACCTCCTCTGAATGAAGCATCTAAAGTTGCTGTAAAAGGTTGTAGGGTTTAGGAACTTTTCTACTTTCTGTAATAAAATGGGCATGTACATGGGAAATCTAGGGTTCTGTGGAGGCTGCATTCTCTATTCTGTTATGCCAATAAAAGAGCTTTATTGTTTAATTACAGTGAGGTCTCCTTGCTTAAGGGTAATATAAGTGCTGTGAAAAATCTTCAAGAGTAAAGCCCTCTGGAGTTGAAGGCATGGGGCAAATGGAACTGAGAGAGTTTGGCACTTCCAGGCCCTTGAAAGCCTTTGACACTGAAACTTAGCTAAAGTCATTGTTTCTTAATATTTCCATGTGACAAAGTCCAATTTCACACCAGGTTAATAGAAAATCAGTTTCTATGTCCTGTTGTCCTACTTCAGCTTATGCAACACCTTTGTGAAAAATTTAAGTCTTCTTTTGTAGTTATCCCTTCGGAATCTGATTTCTGATCTTACTTGTTACCTGAACTACATAGCCTAAAATGACAGCCAATATTTGAATACTGCAGATGTTAAGTTTCAGTTAATCAGAGCAGAACAACTTTTTTTCAGAATTTATAAACCATTCATACACAGATTAGAAAATTCCCTCTACTCAAAAGTTCCTACAACTTAGCTACTTCATTTCCTTGCTGTATAATCTATTTTCAATGATACTCACTGAGAAAACGCCTGGATAGTTGGAAAAAAATGTGTGAATATTTTTTCCAGATCTGCAACATTTTGATTTCTAGAGAAAAAAACTGGAAAGGCTGTATGTATCCATGTATCCATATAGTAAACTCATGATAATGGAATTCCAGCCTCCCCTTCTGATTTAAAATATGTAAGTTAAAACGTTGTGCATGAGTTGATGGTCTCACAATGCTGCCTCATTTTCTTTTTATTCGTCTGCTCACCAAGACACTGTTTTGAGAATGGGGTTATGTTTCCTGATTCCTCTTATTTTAGAAAAACCTAAAGTAGCCAGTTACAGAGCTCTGGCTCCTTCACTCTGACTCAAACTCTCAAGTTATGCAGTAGTTTAAATCTAGCAATAACTATAAAGCTTTCTCTGACACCTTTAATTGCACCCACTTTCATTCTCTCCAAAACATTTGAATTTTCACTTGGTTCATCAGAAGGTGAATCAGTTTTATTCATTTTACCCTGCAGTCTCACAACTCTCATTCCTCTTAAGATTCAGTTTTACTGGAGGGGAAGGGAGAATTCCAGTCGATTTCTCCAAATGGTTCACATGGTTTGCAAAATGCATTGAACGTGCATTTAACTAAGGTACACACATATGGAATAAAAATTTAGCAGAAGTACACACAGCTGGCCTGTAAAGTTTGGAATGTAAAACAATTTAGGTTCTATGAACATCTTTGATTTGGAGCTCTATTTTTTTTTTTTTTCTGTGATTGATGGGAATGAAAAACATTAGCCCATCTTATTTACTTGTTTTATTACATTCAAATAAAGAGAGATTGTGAAGAAAGATGCAGATTTTTTAAATTAAGATACAAAAAATATATTTTCCTTGACTTTTAGAAATTTTACATACATCTTTTCTTATTTTATACATACAAATGTATATCCTTATCCCTAACCATATCCCTATCCCTATCCTTATCCATATCCATACATTCCTGGGGTTAGAAGTTAGAAAGTTTAATATAAAACAATGACATGAGGTCACAAATGAAATTGACATGTAGGGATTTTCATTTTATAAATTGTACATAAATATAAAGGCATATTATGTAAGTGACCATGTCATTTTCCATATGGTCAGCATTCCTACTGCTAGGCTACATGTCAAACTCAGAATTCACAATTCATTCCAGGTTATTGTAGGGACTATTACTTCGCTCACATTTGTTGGATAACCAGCAGACTATGTTAATCTAGTTTTAAGCTAAAAAATACATCTCTTTAGGGCTCTGTTCAGACAGTTTCCTGCCACCAACTTGAGATTTGACATTTTGCTGGCACTTCAGGCTGCACACCAAGGCTGTCTGTGTGAGAGTTCCTGGCACTTCACTGTACAAATCAGTTCCTGTGCAATTTAACAGCATGGTGTAATCTTTTATGAAGTATTTCTAGTAGAGAAAAGTTTTGATTTACAACAATAACAGAATCTTTCCCACTTTTCTCTCCTGCAGGGTCTGAATGTCAAAGGTACTAAGAAGAGTGTCATGGATATTAAGATTAGCTTAATAGAGATGAACTAGAATCTCCGGAACGCCTTTTATTTTCATCTGTACAGAAATGACTGAGAGATTTTTAATGTAAATTACTTGTAGAAATCCTAATATATCCTTTAGAAACATAACATCAATAAAACTGTATTGTTAAATTTAAATACATAACAGTTTATTGGTAAATAGTAAAAGTTGAAATACATAATGGTATAAGAAATTCCAGATACAAAGTTTTATTGAAAAGCATTTGTTCAATTACACGAATTTGAAAAACACTGAGCATGGCCTCATACTTTTAAGAAAATGGGTGAACAATACATTCTCAGATGATTTTCTATTTGAGAGGTATTGAGTTTAATCAATTAAGCTCCAGGAAACAGATTTTATTGATTGCAAGACAACTCTTGACACTATCTAAATTATTAAAAGCTTTGCAGGATACCATATGCTTCAAAAAAATTGCCCTTTTTAAACATCCTGTTAAATATTGCACTTATATGCATATATTGAAAAGTTGAAGGTTGAAAATAAGATTTTTTTTTATAGTGGCATCACCTGTAATGTCAATACCTCAAGTGCTGCAAGCTATTTGAAAGTATCTACAGAGATAAAAAATTAATTTGTTATGATATAATAGAAAATTGTCTTCTAAAACTTTTCTCAGTATTAATATTAGAAACACAAAGTTTGACTTCACATATTATGCCTTTTTCTTAAATTGCTGCCAGCCAGCCAGATGTAACTTGTCTTATATAGTTTCTGCCATGAATGAATTTTCACTTACTCTTGTGATTAAGGTTAGTTTGTTCTGCATATAAGAGGAACTGGCAAGTTTGCAAATGTTTCAATTAGAGAAGACAGATATCATGTTAGGATCAAGTATTATAATAACTCAGAAAGAAGTGGATTGCAAGAGCAGGAGCCATAGTATGATGCAGACTATGCTTTTGCCATTGCTACATGAAAGGACCGACTGCTACTAGAACAGAAAAGTTAAGTACTTGACACAAACTGATAAATTGAATTAGCTGAGTCAGCCTCTAAATACCCTTAAACGCAAATGCATAGTTAAAGTCCACTGCCTACAAAGGCAGCGTAAGTATTTAGCAAATATTCAGGCACATTGGTGCGGGTGATCTATCTCAGATTGAACTCTAAACTCTACATTGTAAACGCCTAGATGTGATAATCTTAACCAAATCTCAATGTGTCTGCATCTGGAGCAGAGTACTCCTATCTTCTTCCTGTCTTTCATACAAACACCTTCCTGTGGATGGCTTTGGAAAGAGACATTTATCTGACAATGTTTCAATAACTACACTAAGCCATGTATGTTGTAGAGCACACATCTGCTACACAGGGGTCCTTCTACCTAAGAAAAAATAAGAATATCCATTCATATGTTTATAAGAATGCAAAAGAAATATGTGGCTTCAACTGAACCATCATCTTCATTCATAACAATCCAAGAAATTTTGAAGGTTCACAAACAACTAAGAATTCAAGGCTAAACCTTGTGGGTACAGAGTTTGACTTCTGGATGAGACCTAAGTCCTTCCACTTAAAAAAAAAAATAATACTTCCTGTGTAAGTGCTTCCTGTGACTCCTGCTACAGCTCTGGCAACTTTTGTTGTAAGACAAGAGTCAAGAAATAGAAGTAATCCAACACACCAATATTTAATAGAAAAAAAAAAAAATCTTCACTTTAGAGTTATACAGTTTTCTCGAGGAAGCTATATAATTTAAATATGTAACTGGGACACTATCTTCATTGTTTACAGCTCCTATAGTAACAATAGTTAACTATCATTGAAGTTGTAGGCCTAGAGATTAAATGCTCTTGGTGTTTTAACAAATGTGTGTAATAGAAAGGACTTATATTGCTGAATCCACAATATTTTCACCAACACTGTGAAAACCAACTAAGCAAGCAAACATGAAACAAAACAAAACAAAAAAGAAGAAACCCCTGACACCTGTATTAGTTTTTTCTTGTCTAATATTACTTATTACGTTACAGGAATATGGTTATCAAATGAAACAGCATTCACCAGTAAAATAAACAAGAGCATTCACAAATTGAAGGAGCTTGCATATTACCATCCTACATAGTTAAAACTTCTTTATTCTACTCTGAAGACTTCAAATAGAGTCCTAATTGGCAGTTTAAGGGAATTGTGAATATTTTATGCAGGTGGAAAACAAGAAGACAAATATTTAGACAAGAACTGATTTTTACCCTAAGTTGTTTTTTATTTGCTTTCTTTTTGTCCTCTAGTTCAGCAGCACTATAGCATTATGTCTTTGTTATGCTTCCCATTCTCCTTTTATAGTTTCTACCTTGACACATTTGTGGTTTTGAAGGGGAATGTCTGAAATCCTGCCCTAAATTCACTATTTTTCAGAATTACTCTTAGGTTATTGAAAAAATAAATGTTTCATAATTAAAAAAAAACCCCAAAACCAAACCAAACCAAACCACAAAAATCCTGTCATGATCCTTTACTTCCTAGCCGTACAGAATACCTAATCTCTTGGGTCCAAAGTGACCTTTCTCTTCTTTTGCATGTACTGAGGCATGTAGTAATTTACACCTGAACTTCAGGCTGTAGAGGTACATCATAGGTACATCTAGCTTCGCTCAGAGGTTGACTGACAGATCCTCTGCCTTCATGAAGTAAAAATGTTTCAGTCATGTTTGCTTACTGGAATTAGTTTATTATGACTGAAAAAAACTTCAGTGTTCATTAAGAAGCAAGTTCATGTTAGGGAAAAAGTTAGATGGAATAAGGAGAAAAGGCAGCTGAAAAATGGGCCCTTTCTTCCAATCCAAGCAGGGCTGTAATGTTGAAAAACATATTTAATTGCCAGTGTATTGCAAAGAAGCTTCCCATTCCATAAATAAAGATGGATAGGGATTTGTTTCCACTTCTTGTGAAGTGATTCTGTGAAGTTTATTGTATAGACTGAAAAAAATGGCACCAAATGGGAACCTCAACAGTGAATAAAGTAAATAGAAACTCAGCTGTGCAGGAGACTACCAAACAGGCATATTTCCTTTAACTTATGTAGAATACAACATGTATTTTTAAGACTTCTGTCAATTTCACTAACTGTTGTGAATTACTTGCTTCTTCTTTAAACCACTTATTTTCTAATTCCCATAGCTGTGATACAAATTACCTTATTTTGTAGCCTACTGGTTTTGGTCCATGGCTTTCTGAATCTCTTTTTTTTTTTTTTTTTTTTTTTTTTTTTTGAGACTAACATAAGTGATTTTATTTTATTGATTCCTCTCTTTCAGAGAGGAGACAATTACTGGTTTGTGTTGTACATTTTTGTTTTAGGTTTCTTTCCAGAAATTTCAGCAATGCATTAACTATAATCAGGAATGCAAAGTACTAATATGTGGCATTGCGTTCTTAATTAAAATTTTCTAAATGATGGATAAAGCTCCCACACTCCCGGAGCTTCTTATTTGTGTTAATAAGCTCCTAATGCATAGCTGTGTTTATTTCCAGCCAAAGATCAGATGTGTAAACACTTCCTTAAGTTTTATTTAAAGCTGTGCAAGGTCATTTTCGTTATGTTTCAGACTATTTTCAAACTGAGCCACAATTCAGTGTGTCAGCTTTTTGTGACACAAGAAAATGTAGCTACAGGTAAAAATAGGATAGCAAATTAGACTGAGTTTCTCCAACTGATTTCTCCTTTTAATGTTTCCAATTAACATATGTTTTTGTTTTTCTTTGCAGTATAAATGAAGTAGAGGGAACAGGAGTGATCTAATCTGAGTTTATCTGAGATACTCAGGCCAGATAGTGAGTTGCTACCAAAAACCATCCTTGCAGTGAGTTCTGCTGCCTTTCCAGTTGATGCCAACACAGGCTTTTATCCTTATGTGCCTCTGTAAACTGATATTCATGTTTCTGCACAGTGCAGCATAGAGCCATGAATATTTTGCCATCCAGCCTATAACTGGAAATAGCTCCCATGACTAAACTCATCCTTCTCAGCAGAATTTGGAAGCACTTGGTATTTAAATCCATTTTACCTGTGAAAATGCACTATCTGTAAAAAAAAAAAAAAAAAAAATTAAAAAAATTAAGAACCTTGATTTTTAATGTCAAATATTTAGTCCTTGGTCCCTTCCAAGCTAATTAGCACAGCAAATAAACATAGGCAGTAACCAAATAGACAGACAGGGCAGGTCCTTTCTTTTCTCACTGTGAAGGCCATGCAGTGAAGAGAGACTCATGACCTACAGCTTTAAATCTTCAATTCCGTTGTTCTCTGCTCCCCTGCCAGAGCACTGGCTTCATATCCATTTCTGGCACCTCACCACAGCTTCTCTGTGTTTCTCCAAAATTATTCTGAATGTGACTGAGGGGATTTAGAGGAACCACAGGTGCACTGGCCTATGAAAATGGGTGATTTCATTGTCGTGGCAAGAAAGTAAGAGATAGAGATCAACTTATGATAACTTTGATAAATTTGTTCCTTGCAAGGCATAAGCCATTACAAGAGTATAATAAAACACAATTTTGTTTGCAGAACCAGTAGAGCACTAGATACAATTTTTTCCAATATCAAATTATAAGTATGGCCCTATTTTAAGAACAGAACCAAAAGTTAAGCAATTTGCAGATTACACTATATTTAAAATTGACCTCAGGGATTTTGTTGCTGTGGTGTATTGACTCTGACTGTTAATCAAACACCCACCCAGCTTCTCACCCATTCCCCTATTCTGTGGGATGGGGAGAAAATAAAAAGAAGGCAAGAAGACTCATGGATCAAGATAATGACAGTTTAATAGGGAAAATAAAAGCTGCATGTGCAAGCAAAGGAAAAGAGGAATTAATTCACTACTTTCCATCATCAGGCAGATGTCCAGCCGCTTTCTTGAAAGCAGGCCCCCAGTATATATAACAGTTGCTTGAGAAGACAAATACCATAGCCACAAACACTTCCTCCTCCCCCACCCCTGCATTTTCATTGCAGAGCACAATATCATGTGGCATGGAATGTGGAGTATCTCTTTGGTCAGTTAGTGCTAGCTGTCCAGGTTTTGTCCCCTCCCAAACTCACACCCCCACCTTACTCAGTCTGGGGCAGGGGAGGGGGAAAGGGTAAAAGTCTTGATGTTGTGCAAGAACAGTTCAGCAACACCAGTCCAGTCACAAATACAAAGCACAGCACCATATGGGCTGCTATGAATGAAGGTAACTTAATCCCAGCCAAACCCAGTACATTTGCTAAATTAGAGCTTTAGCAAATCCACATACCAACATGTGTAGACTATGGGGTTTTTTAGGTTTTTTTTAATTTTTAAGTATCACAGACATGCCTGGGAAAATATATCCTTATATGCGCATGCACAAAGAGAAATCTTACTTGTAGCACTGAGAAGAAAAGACCATTATTTTTACTCATTTTTAAAAGAAGATATATTAAAAGTTTCCATTTACAGGTTAATTTTATCTAATGTATCATCTTGCAGAAAACTTCTACTGGTTTTTCCTTGATCTTTGGAGGAAAATAGGTGTCAGGAACAAATTATACTATACTGAATATTTGCCATGCACTTTTAAATTTTATGGAAATTTCTTGGAATCAGACAAATCAGGATAGCAGAAAACAAAGCACATACACAGCTTTAATCAATTTAAAGGTTATGTTTAGGTTATAGAAATAGAAATAAATGCTTCATTAAGCAAATGACCTTGAACTTGGTCCATGATGGATACTGTAGTTAATTAAACTGTATGTTGTGGTAATATATTTTATTGTATATGGAAGCATTTAGATGAAAAAGTGGGTAATGGATTTTGCTAGACCAGTTTTTGAAAGCACAGTAATGAAAAGAACTCATTCAGACAGATGAGGTTATTGTGCAGAGTTTTGCATGTATATGCGTATCAGTGTAAATCTCAGGGGTTTTTTTTCAGTGACTTGAATGGTATTACTGAAATAAGTATGTAGGTATATTTTTATAGGACAACTTCAAAGAAAACTTTTTGACTCCTATGCAATTTAAAAATTATTATTAGGTCTATAATTAAAGAAAAATATGAACAATTAATGAATAATCTCTATATATTAAATCACATTTCTTTCCACTGCCTTCTTTCAGTCTCCATTATCTCTCTGAGTACGTCACAGTCTCACCTACTGAGAATCCTATATATACCTTTTATTGCTTAGGGTGACAGATACATTGATGCAGATAAAGAAAACAAAAGAACTTGAAAGGAAAAGTAATAGAAAGGTAAAAGAAAAAGAAGAAAGTGAAATAAACATGAACTTAATTTCCCATGCATCAAATGCATTATGAGCTGCAAATGCATCAAACAGTCATTTGATCTCACTTCAGAATAATATCTGCTCATTTTCATAAGCTCTTTTCACAATTAAAATATAAAATGAAAAGCATTTATGATCTCTGAACATTCTATCTTGTCTTTCTAGATAAATAGCTAAACATGCATTTATATAAAAGCAACCTCCATTCTTAAGTACAGTTTGCCTAAACAGAGGTTAATTATGATAAATTATTAGTCCTGAATCTGGTCCAAGACATCTAGCACAATTAATTAATCCGTATGGCCTTGTAACATGCTTTATTGTATACTGTAAGCACGAATGTTAGGAACTAGAACTATAATTCAAAGAACAGAAAAAGACAAATAAACTTCAACCCAGTACTGAATGGAGGTAATTCTCAAGGAGGTCTGAAGACATAAAGGAAAATGCAATGTTGGGAGGAGTAAAAAATAAATGGTTTTGAATTATGTTAGGAAGACAAGAAAACTTAGAAATAATATAGTCTTATAATAAGAGAGATGGAGTAACATTTTTCACATTGATTAAGAAAGAGCTGATAAAACAACTAGACATTTTCAATAAATAGTTTATATATTTGGAAAGAAATAGGAATACATCACATTAAAATGATAAAGCATTTTATTTTCCATCAATAAAGGAATGTAATATTCCAATGGGCATTTATAGGGGATAAACAATTTTAAATCATCAGGTCTTTGTAACTTGCATGTGGAACTTATAAAAGAGCTGAATGAGAAGATAGGTGTCTTGCTGAAATCTATTTTTAATGAATGTTGATATTTTACAGAAATTTCATTAAACAGACATTGAACTAAAGTACAAATATTGAGGAAGGGCAAACAGGATGATTCAGGCAGTGATAGCTATTATATGTTTACATTAACTGCAGGGAAATATTAATATCTGATTTATTAAAAATAATTAAAGAATGGTATATAATAGAATAATGTCAATGTAATTGTAAAAGACTGATGTAGAATAAATTAGATCAATGTAATTTATGTACCAGAAAATGTGATAGAAGTCTTCTCTCAGAATATACAGTAAGTATCTAAAAATTTCTTGGGGAAAAAAAAAAGTTGGCAGTGTGAAATCTTCACTGAATTATAAAAACTTTAAAAATGCTGTATTGTTTAGAGAGACTGGTGCCATTCATAGCTCCATAAGTGATGAGAAAGTTAATGTCACTTCACTGTTCATGATTTCTGGATAATACTAAGAAGGTAAAGAAAAGACTGAGCAGTCATATGGAAGAAATTGAGTCAACCTAAGAAAACAGGATTTTAATGAAGGTAAAGAAATATCTAATCATCTAGGAAAAAGAAGTAAGTGCCATATAGATGAAATGGAGATGGTATCTTTTAAAGAATGAAAAAGAGGAGAAGTGGATGACATTATCACTGGTGCAATATTATTGTAAAAAAGAGCTAACATTGTCACTGGCCAAGTATAAACAACAAAGTAGTAAGCAGGCTGAAAAAGTAACATTATTTATGCTAAAAAATTATCATGGAAAGTGTTACCAGTTCATGAAATGTCAGTAATATATGTTGCAATCCTGAGGGAAAATAACATTTTAAATGACAACAGGACTCGATACATTTGTGGTTTGAGGAATTAAGTTTTTTGGATATAATCTGTTTTACAAAGAGTGAAAGGAATATTATGAGTAAATCAGCAGTAATTAAACAAATTTGTAGAAGTATTTTCTTAAAATATTTTGTGTACGATAAGCTGAAGTTTCCCAATGCCATTTAGGAGCTACATGAAAAATGCTAGTATTATGTACTGTTCTTTATATAAGAACAAATTAAATGGTACATAACTACAAATACATTTATTGACAAAACCAAGAGACTTCTCAAAGGATTAGTGAGTGACATGTATTGACTGTTCTTTAGTTGTACTGACAATATGAGTTGATTTACATCAAGATAAAAATAATACCAACATGAAAAAGAGATTCATTTCAAGGTACTCATCTGTATTATCTTACTTTCTTCCAATGACATCTGAAGGCAGCTTTTAAGATGAAGTTAAATAACAATGCATGGCAAGACAAGCAGCTAAATGTTCTCACACTTCTGGTCCCCTGCTACTCATCAGCCATTGAAGATATTGATTACAAAGGAGAATGGTGCATATTGCTAGCAAATCTGACAGCAGCATTCTCACACATCATTCAGTATTGAATAGCATAGAGCTACTTGTCAAAGCAGAAAATGTCTCATCTAAGTTTCTGTCCACAAGGTCTTGCCACTTATTATCTGTTTCATGAATTTTAATACTATAAAGAATAGTGAATATCTTAAAGTTCTGTCAGAAATACTACTGTGTTATGTGAAATCGTCCTAGTGTTTCAGTTTTTTTCAATCTCTTCTTGTGTTGCATGTAGAAGGACATCCTTTCTTTCTGAAATATGGCAAATGTTTCCAACCACAGCAGCTTTCAGATAATGTTAAAGATTGATTAAAGGCAATTTTCAGTCTTCTTCATTGTGGCATATTAATTTGTCTTTTGTAAATCATCATAAAAAAATGAATTAGAAATGGCCTTATTTACTGTCCAGTGGGTGTTTAATTCAATTAGTGTTAGTCTTTTTCCTTTTCCTAATGAAATGAGTTTTTATTTCAATACAACCATTAGCTTTTTTCTTTGGGAGATTTTTTAATAACAGTTTATTAATTGCCATTTACTTTTGTTATTATTATATTATCATGAGATTTAAATAAACCAACTGCTCTCAGCATTGTTTCACTGTCAGGTGAAAAAGAAAATATTCAAGACACAGAATGCTGCACTCAGAACACAATAGGACTACTTGACCCAGCTTATTATCTTAGCATTACTTCAGATACCATTAAATTAAGATAAGGTTAGCAGGTTAACAAAGCATTGACATTACTTCAATTTTCAATGAACAGAAAAATATTTCCCAACATCTAATGGAGCTCTTTATTTTCTATTTCCAAAACATATGAAATCCATGATCACTTTGACCATTGAACTATTTGCTGAAAAATAAACATGAAACTAACCTCTGAGCATCCTGATGCTTTCCTGAAACTTTCTCTTTTTAAGGGGGAGAAGGGGAAAGAGCTTTGCATGATAAGTTGTATCACTTCTTTTAAAATAATTACTTTTGTGTTAAACACATTCTCATTAAACCCCTTAAGCAGATAAGGATTCAGTGCCTAGTGTTTTACATAACAGAAGTGAGGGCAGAGAGAAAAAGAAGACGTTATTTGTTGTACTTTCTTTTTTGTTTTGTGATTAAAATTTCTCCTCCCAGGAAAAAAAAAAAAGTAAAAAATAGTTAATTGTATGAGAAATAGACAATGTATGTGTGTTACTACAATGCAATGCCCAGAAATGATTAATGGTGCTAAAGGAAAAAAAAAAAAAAAATAGAAAATGGTGAGTTTTAGGAATCTAGCAAGACTGTAAGTAATAGATATATTAAATACAGTAATAGAGTAATTTGCAATTTACTTACCTGAAGTCAATAGCTTGTTTTGTTAGACCAGAATAGGCAATGAAAACTTCATAAAGTAATAGCCAGTCATCAATCCATTAATTAAGCATATCTGTGCTGCAAAAATTATTCCAATTTCTCTCATTTCACACAATATGCAACTACAGTCCTCGGGCAAAACATGTGAAAAACAACAACAAAAATAATTTAGTATGTAGGTGGTTTATTCCCAAAAATAAAGACATTTAATTTTCTGGGACAATGAAGAATCCACTACCTACTTGAATAAGATTTTTTTCAAAAGAGTGACACAAGATAGGTACCTTGGAGAAATTAATTAGGAAATGTAAGTTCAAAATACATTGTGGCATTTTTACAGCAAACCTGAATTTGCTTTCTTACTTGGAGAAATTAATAGAAAAGATCTACGTTGGTGTCTCTTCAGAATAAAAGATACACTGAAAGGGCAGTTTTATGCCTCATGATAGTCTACTCCAGTTCCCAGGTACTTCTAAGGAATTGACTCTAACCTCTGAAGTAGTTAAGTAGGAAAAAGCTAATGGAAGCCATGAAAAATATCTACCTTACACTAATTATACCATTTGTTCTTTTAATAGTGAAATTGGTGTAATTTCTTTACTAGACTTACCTTATTGTGCGATCTGAACATTGGGCACAAAGAGAATAAACACTTTTGGTGTAGTTTATTAGGCTCAGAAAAGAGAAGTCAAAAGGTAAATATAAATATAAAATAATATTGTGTGTTGTTTCCCTAAAGCTAAAAGACCTATTAACATTATTTAGAGTTCAAAAAGAGTCTTTATTAGCTACAAAGGGGACAATGTGCTCCTGAAACATTAAGAAGAAAAAAATATGTTTTACATCCCAAGAGCTTTACTTAATACTATAATAAACAGTAAGGGAGGTGATAAAAGCAGCATAGGCATGGATAGATTCCCCCTATGACGTGTTTTTGCCTTCTGATGTAGCATTATCATAAGAATAATAATAACATAAATTGTCTGCCAAGATGAATTAATATGTAGAAAGCCAATTTAATAAAAGCTCCAAGTGGTTCAAGAATTAAATTGTAGAAAGGAATTTGTTCTACTTAGTAAATTTATGAATAACACCTATTAACTGCAATGCAATGCATTATTAACTTTAATGGTGTGGGTGGAAAAAAACCTACCCATTGCAAAAAAAAAAAAAATCAATTTAAAGGAGTAATACTTGTTACATATTTTAAATTTTGGTAGAAAAATACTTAGGTACTATAGAAATGTCCTTGCAGTAGCCATACTGATGTTTCAAGGCAGCGTCATAATTTTTCAGGGACGGTTACTGTTTTATTATATGTCTGGTTGCTTTTCCGGTTATTGAAAACTCCAAATGGTAGGTCAATAAAAACAATGCCTGTATAATCTGTCTGTCTTCTAAGACTTAGTGAGGATCCTAGAAATGTTCATTTTAGCTTGAAATGATTTGATAAGTTGTTTACAACACCAGTTTACAACACCAGTGTCTATTTATTCATCATCATATTATTAGTGCTCTTGTTTATATTTGTGTTATGTTTTGTTATTATTAATTCATTAAAGAATAGGTATTATCAGAGGATGCAGAGCAAATACAGAACAAAGCAAGATTAAATCACTTAAATCAAATAAACTCAGTAATTGAAAATCTCTAAAGAACACTACATCTGTGTGAGCTGCCTCCTTTTGGGCTGTGGCATACCATGCAAGGCTGCAGTTAAATGTCACAATATAACAATGTCTGCAAGTTATTAATATTTAACCAATAAATCAATAAAATCATGCAGTACGTGACTAAACATTTCTTAGATGTTTTTTCACTATGTTTCTGGGAGCCATAATATCAATGGATAGAATTGCCCTATAAGCAAATTAGTGTTTTCGCCAAAAACATTTTTTGAGGCTGGATTAGGTTTTCATCAGCAAGACCTGTCAGCCCTTTACCTGGGCTCTTCTTCAGCCAGTCACAGAAGCAGACAAAATCTCACATAGGGAATAGCCACGGCAGCTCTCTTTGTTCTTGGGGAACTATGAGACTGTCAATAGCTTGCTCCCTCAAAGACATGACCGTATCTGCCTATCTGTGGGTAACCACCGAAGTCCTCTGGTGATATAGCAAGGAGAGCATACTGCAATACAAAAGTAGATCTAAAACACTGTGTACATCTCTGTCTATTGATAAGTTATAGAAGATATTTTTGCCCTGTTCTCGTAATCCACCAAATGGTGCAGTGAAACCAAGTTATTTTTGCAATATATATAGGTAAACTCTTCTGGTGTTTGAGCTAATTAAGTTCTCTGTGTTTTCTTTTATCTTAAGTCCTCTAAGGACTAATAAAGCATTGTATCATTGTTTGTCTCTAACTACACTTTTATTACACTTAGGATATTATGTGGGTTTTTTTCCATCACATTTAATTACTATTCATGTAATAGCTTTACAGGCTTGGATATTTTTGTTTTTCTTTTTTATCAAGAATACACACTGATTCCCAAATAAGGCTGTAGAATTTATCTGCCATAATATTAAAGACATTTGAAATGGGCAAATTTTCAGGTTCATTGAATTGATATGATCATGGTACGTTTCATGGAAAATATTTTCATACCATTGAAAAAATAAAGGTCAGTATTGATTTTAAAAGGTTTTGTGCTGCCTTCTTGATCATGAAAGTATAAGATTACACTTTTTGTGAACAAATGAATATAAATGTAGCTGTGTCTGGTACAGTTCAGGGATATAACATCACTGGTTTACTAGATGATCAAATGTAAGCTTCTAGATTATATAATTGATTTTAAATCTTGTGAAACAAGTGAAGTGGAAGATGGTTTCTTTTCAGAGAAGCCTTTGGTGGAAAGCAGTGATAAAAGTCAGCTCGCCTTTTATCTTAACGGTGGCAAACACTGGCCTTTTTATTTTGAGGAGTTAGTCACAGGAAGCTATTAATATTTTCTTGGAAATATTATCTTCTTATTCTGTGCAGGCAAGGTATGATGTTTTCAGGATCACTGGATTTATCAGCTCTAAGTACTGGTTCTTGAAGTTCAATACCGTATTAGAGATGAAGGATCAAGTGTGTATTGCAAAATCTTACACTTTGGTATATAACTGTGTCTATGTTTAAGCATGTATTTATTTTAGATTCAGACTATGGAAGCATACAGAACGTATTACACATTGAATGATGGCTCAGTTTCACTGTTGTTGTCTCCAACAATGAGAACAGTAACAAAGAATGCACTGACATTTATCCACCTTTAGCAATTCTCTTACTTTCATGGATTTTCCTTTCAGGAGAATTTTTCCAACTAAAAATGATAGAATTGTAAAGTTATTAATTCGTCAGCTCTTTATTCTTTTACTCTGTCCCAGAGATTTTTTTTCCCCCACAAAAAACATTCTTCTATCTTGTCCATTACTCTGTGTGTTTTACCTGCAGAAAAAGCACATCATTTTAAAGTGTTGTGGGATCTGTTTATGAAAGCTCTAGTGCCAGAGAGGTTCTCAACATGTAGGTGCAGTATAATTCATCTTCCAGTGTGTTGCGGTGCTGAGATTGGTACTAGTATGTGCTTAGCATGGTAGGGAATATTTTATGAGGATTTTAAGGTTCTTATGGGGATGGACTACACTGTCCCTAAGGACTCTGCAAAATGAAAGTGTAATATTATGGGAAACAGAATGGGTGACAGGTTCTGATAATCAAGATTTACCTGCTTCACAAGATTTTATTTGGATAAAAATTGCTTACATATGATCACATGTAGGTTTTATATTTGCACTTTGAATGAAGAAACATTACTGGAATTCTGTGTAGCATTACTGCAACAGGCATGATGTGGTGCAATGCATACTGTCCTGAACGTCAATGGACATTTAGAAAGTTCAAGTAATCATATGAAGTAATAAAGAAAATAAATTTTCATGTTGCATAGGCTTACTAATGTCATGTCAATCAACAAGGCCAAGAAAGTTATGTTTTACAGAATTTTACAAAACAGGAAAACGTTTTCTTATCTTCTCATTTTTAAGCTTAATTATCCACAACACTGCTCTCACTCTCTAAAGAGATACTGAAGCTCTAACATACTTATCTGATTACAGAGGCAACAGTTTTTAATGAAAACTCCTAAAACCTCAGGACCGGATAAAATTTTTATAGAAAGTGACAAGTGGGGAAACTAGCAGAAGGTAAAAAAAATGAAAAAAAAAAAAAAACATTAGAGAAATATTATATTTATGATCCAGAAAGCTAGTATGCTTTGAACTTTTCTGTCTCAATATTTAGGTATCCCACCAGAAAGTCATGTTATTAATCTATGTTTCAGTTAATACAGTACAGTAAACTTTAACTGAATTGGTGGATGAAGAATTATACTCAAAGACATTCCACAAAGTCAATTGATTGTAGTTTCCTTGGGAAAAAAGCTCAAAATCATGGAGCTTGGGTAGACTTTTGAGGGATGAAATATGACTTTACCTTTTTAGACAAACAATAGTGCTCAAAAAGTGCTTTTTCAAAAATTGTGTTTAGGGCAAATAAAACTCAGAAAAAGTAAATTGTGTTAATTTCTCTCCTGTGGTTCTCAGGGTAGATATTTGACATTATGTAATGAGGTCTGTATACAGTTCAGGTATTAGAACAATTGCACCTTTTGAGACCTAAGAAAAAAAAAAGAGGTCCCAGTCAGCACACCTTTAATCTTAACAGAAATTTCAGTTAGTAGAGGTAAGAGAAAACTGCAGTTCGGAAGGAGACAGATCCTTCTCTTTGGAAGTGGCATAACTGAACAATCACAGCCAATACTTGAATAAAACTCTGGTAGTCAGAATGATAAAGCTATGCAAGAAGTGCAAGAAATGATTCTCAGTTACACTTCTGCAAAAGCTATCCAGTAGAAACATATTGCAGAATAGTACAGAGTGCACCTGCTACCTAGGAATATTTCAGCTTTCTTTGCATGGGGCAGTGTCAGTGCTTAGAACTAAGGCTAACTTGCACAGATAATTTTTCTTATTTTTGCACAATAAATTTGTTCCTTTGGATGCTAATTCCTTGTAGTGAAGGGGAATTCTTAGCTCAAATTGTGCACGTATTCATATTCAATAATTCATATATTTTTAAGAACTCAAACTCAACTGCTTTTCCATCAGATTTAGAAAATAAGTAATTTTCATACTTTAACTGAGATTGAGGATAGAGTCACCTTCCTCCGAAAGGTGTCTTTTTCAAATTACAAACACATGAAACAAGAACAGGGGCATGACAGTCAGTGTTTGGTCAATTACATTTACCTGTGCAAATTCAGTGATTAATAATAGATTGGAATGCTTTGACTTTATTTCTTTTGCTTTCTCATAAAACCCACAGCATAAAGAAAGAAGCAGTAACTTTTAACTTCAGCATATTTTGTTTGCAGACATTTTTCACATAATAATCAGACACAGCATAAAACCAAATCTAGATGAAGAACTGATGCATGAATAGAAGCTCTGGAATTTTGCTAAATTTTGCTGAAACATCTGCATGAGCCTAAGAAAAATATATCCCTCCTGTTCCTGTGAAGGCTACTTGGCATAGCACAAAGCCCTCTGGGCTCCATAGCCTTGCACTTCAGTCCCTAATGAGTGGCAGTGTGATCCCTCTGCCAAAGCCAGAGCAGTATGAATTTTGAACTAGCTGAGCTAGTGTCTGAGCTTACTTAAGCTCTGAGATTGCTGTGAGAACAACCAGCAAAGCCTGCAGATACCATGGCTACCAGCAGACAGCCAGTAGGTATAATTGGCTACTCTGAACTGTAGAGGCTTATATGTTAGCTCATGTCAGTACATTATAGAATAAACCCTGGGACTCTAGCTGTATTAATTACAGGGAAATGCTGGTTGCTTCTAGGTACGTACAGCAGATCCTTCTCCCCCCCTTCAAGTGAGGTAGTACATACTAAAGTATTAGACCTTTTTCATATAAATTATATTTGTATAAGAAGCTATATATTTAATATGAGCTGACAAAGCAAGCCATAAAACACAACCACTAGCAAACTGAAAAATATTATCCCTGTCCTTGCAGTCCTGTTTTAAAACAGGAAATACTGAAAATGACCCTCTTAAGTCTTTCTTTTCAGTTCTGTTTTATATGCATTATTTCAGTTTTAACCCACTGACCAACCTTCCTTCCACCTCCCCCAAAAAATCAAACTGATGCACATTTTTTATTTCCTGACCAGCTCAAATCTCCTAAGGAGAGAAGAGAGATTCTGCATCCTTGGTTTTAAAAATACTTGGCTGGGCAAAGGTAGTAACAAATCGCCCATCACATGGGGAAGAAGGTCTCTCTGTCAACCACTTCTCAGAGTCAGGGATAAAATGTCTAGCCCCGAAACTGTATATTTTTCTCATACCTAGAAAAATGGTAGACAAAAAACCACATGAAACCCCCTACAACAGGTGGTTTCCATGTGTGATATTTTTTGGAAGTAATATTTTCTCTTCAAATATTAGTGTCCATCTATATTCAGTGACTGTATAAGAACTGAAATTAGTAACCTTTCTTCCATTTCAGGATTTATTAGTACACAAAAAAAATTCTAAAGGTTTATCATAAACGTTTATCAGGACATCAGCATAAAAAGCCCTTATGGGCCAGTCTCATACTCCAGCTTGCCAGGTTCCTATGGAAATGTAGGTCTTTGGTTGGAGTGGTGGGGTTTTTTAAGGACACAGAAAAAAACCTTTCCTTCAACTGGTATTTTACTTTTGCCAAGGTTTTTTGTTGTCATTTAACTTCAGCCTTTTAACTTCATTTTCTTATTTTGACAGTGTTTGTTTGAAGTTGTTCCTCGTATTCCTTAGTATTTAATATGCTGTAGCTACAATGAAACATAAAGTTTAGTAGTAGTTGTAGTAATAGTAGTAGCATTCGGGTGTGAAAGTGTCTGCTGGTTTGAAGCCATTTAAGAACAGATGAAAATTTTCTAGATAGTATGTAATAAATATATTTATAATTGTAAGCCAAATCCTAAACATTGATTTACATTATATTACAGTTCTTGGTAACTTCAACAACAGTCTGAATTTTTGTATGAAGCCATTTATTTTTAAATTGGAATGTAAAGAAACAAAATTAATGTGTTTGCTATTAATTCTATAGCTTTTCTTAATTCAAAATTTGTGACAAGGAGCAGTAAGATGAATGTGTTTCTGTTTGCTCTCATATATCAAACTGATGGAAATATTCATGCTTGAGTAGTTTAAAATTATCCAGCTTTCAAATTATTAATAACATTTATGTTTTTAAAAAGCCAGCTGTAGCTACTATTCTAGCATTCACTCAATATATACTAATCCTGTATTCCAAGGCAACCATATCTCCATGAGAAACTAACTTGAGCATTAACTTTCTTTAAAGAAACCCCATAAATAAAATATAAATAAAATACAAATAAAAAATATATATAAATAAAAAAAAATTAGATGGTCACAAAATTTAAAAGTCATAACTAACAGTCATAATTAAAAATTAATCTCAGAATTTCTCCTTTCTCTTGCCTGGAGCTGTGATTAGCTGGAAAAATAGTGTGCCATTTTTCATAGCAATGGTTTTGGGAAATCAAAATTTCCATTCTGTAAGAAATAGTCATTATCTGATATTGCTTTAATTCTACTTGGATAAACTGAAACTCTGAATCTTTATTCAGACAGAGAAGATGATAAATTATTTAAAAACTGAATTTCCATTGTCTGACCATCTTTTAAGGATAAAAATCAACATTGTTACAGAGTGTTTTTCACTCTGGTAAGAAAGGAAAAGATTTAAAAAGGAGAAAATACATATGGGTTCCACCTATTCCTCAGAGATGGCACTTAAGAGAAACACAGTCTGAGAACAGTCCTTGATTTTATTTGTGTGTGTGTATATGTATTTATGTGGGGTCCTTTCAGATTCTTTGGGAATTGTTAAAGTCCATTGTATCAAGTCCTACTTTGATTAGAAGTCTTATAGTTTATTGTTCCCTTTGCAATAAAAACAAGCTGATAGTTGAATTCAGATGCTTAAAAATGCTTTCTACACTTGTCTTGTAACAAAGAGCTTTATTCCTTCTCACACCTCCAGAGAGCATTGGTCTGTTTGCGCCAGCTGACATCTGGTTTTAAGGACTTCCTTCCATGGTTTTGTCAGTGGTTCCCACAGTCAATGTTTTAGAAGGAGGAGAGGTTCATTTACTAGAAAGCCATGGATAGTACAGGATATTTCCAATTCACAATAAAAATACAGTGAATTCAAACATATCAGAATACTCTATTGCCCAAAGTACCAGTAGGTGCATTCTGTGAAGCTCTACCACAGTATTACAGTGCAACCATGAAAATAGTTGTTTGCAGTCCAGGTGAGATTCTTACTTCATCTCCTCCATGAGGCTTTGTTTTGATTAGTCATTACTGCCCTAAGGAAATCATTCAGAGAGCAAGCCATCCAAACAGATAAGGGTTTTTTTGGTGCTAAAATCTTGTAACTAGATGTTGGGAATTATAATCGAAAGATCAATGTAAATGTCAAAGACATTCTCTTTTGGACATACCTGCTTTCACCCAAACTTTTTGAAGACCCCATTGATATTATGTGAGTTTACTGTGATTTTCTGATAAATAACCACATAAAGAGAGGGAAAATAAAATCATACTAAACCCAAACTAAATTACAACTGTTACATCTAGTTTTAAGGCTCCTGTGGAAATCAAAATCTCTGAATACAAGTGTGGAGGGGAAATGATGGAGGTGGAAAAAAAAAAAAAACAACCCAGCATTCTGGTTGCAGTTTTGCCAAATAGGAAAGCAAAGCACAGGGACTTTCCCAAAATCTTGTCTCAAACAAAAATTTTTAGGCTAATTATTACAAAAGTATGCTGCTATCTTGAAGTGCTGAGTCTAAAAGGGTGAATCATTAACCCCTTACAGACCTGTATAATGTGAGTTGTGTACCTCTCAAGCAGAGATCATTAAACCTGCCTGATTAATTTTCTAGACTAAAAGACTAATCACTAATATTACATAAAGAGGTGAAGTCAGTTACATCAGTAACATCTCCATCAGTGGCAACTTTTTTTGTTTTGGTTTGTTTTTTGTTAAAGAAAGGAATTAGTACAGCTTATTTGGAGTTTTTAAGGGGATGTAGGGATCACTATAGAGACTTCAGTATAATGTAATGTTAACTAAATTCCTTATAGGCAGTTCCAATATATTTTATTCTAGCTTAGGTGGAATATAGACCATGCTATTAAAGACACTTTTGGAGATGCATAGAAGCAAAGCTTTATGGGTAACACCCAGGGATGTCCAAGAAAACAGGTATGAGACATTCCCTTGCCTCCAACTGTTTCTACTTCAGGAACTTCCTCAGCCATTGTAGAATAGTGTTTTTCCCCATACCCAAAATATTCTATTTGCCTGAATTCAGTTGTACATAAAAATAAAAAAAAAAAAAAAAAAAACAAGCAAAAACCCAAAAAAACCCTAACCAAAAATAAAGAAAAAAAACAACACCTTGAATTAATTTGGAATTTCTGATACAATACTCTATGCCTTTTCACTATGCCCTCCAATTGAAAATGTCCTTGGACAGAAGACTGGATAAGCTCTTCAGAAACTGCTTGTTTTCTCACATTTTTATTGATTACAAAGACATAACCCAAGCCACACACTTCACTAATGTCTTTCTCTTTATTTACAAAGCTGCAAATTAGATTTCAGCCAAAATAGCTTTACAGACTTTGTGTATTTTGGTCTTCACAGTGAGGAAAATTTCTCAGGTAAATCAGTCTCCACAATGCAGCTGTAATTTGTAGATCATATACCTTTTATCATGATTTGAGGCAAGAAAAAAACCTTGCTGCAGGACAACAACTATTCACCTAAAAGATAATGTTTCAAAAGACAAACTAATTTAGATTTTTAACATCTTGTAACATTTTCCATTGTTGGGTCATTAACACTTTGTTGTAATGTTTTCAGGTGATATGTTAAATATGATTTCACAGAATCACAGAATCACGGAATTGCAAGGGTTGGAAGGGACCTCGGGGGGTCATCTAGTCCAACTCCCCTGCTAAAGCAGGTTCTCCTAGAGCATGTTACACAGGACTTCATCCAGGCGGGCTTTGAATACCTCCAGAGAAGGAGACTCCACAACCCCCCTGGGCAGCCTGTGCCAGTGCTCTGTCACCCTCAGTATTACTGGTGGTTATATGACGGTTATGTCATTTTACTGTTTCTTCTCAGTTCTGTATTACTGCTTCTACATATTTTCTTCCTCTGTTCCACCATTCTTAAGCTTCAGGTTTGATTTTTTTTTAGGTTATTTGATGGTATAATTTACCTGGGAGCACAGGTGGTCTAAGGTAATGCAGATAGATGTGACTGAATACTGTGCTCACTGCATACAAATAGGGTAAAGAAGGCTTTGGCTGCTTTTCCTTCTACAGTTCCTCTACTACATCAGCATACAAATTACAGTTTACCTGCAGGCAACTGATTTGGCACTATTTCATGGCATATGTTTATCTATAAACATGTGCAGTGTATACCAAATGGTACAGTAAAGCAGCCTGCCTAGTCCAATGAATTTGCACTGGATAATGCTGCCCTGTTTCCACTGTGGTTCTCCCACAGGCTTTGTGCCAAGGGATTTCAGTGCGGCAGAGGAACCACACTGGTGGGGTGGCTCCTGTGAATGACTCCCATCCTTCTCTCCAACATTATGTTCTTGTACACATAAACACTTACCTGTAGGAACTAGGACTGTAAGAATGACTGCCAGTGAATATTTCCTCTTAGATATAGGAACTACCTTCAGTTTCTTTTCTTCCAAAATGAATTTCCTTTTTTTATTGCAGTATTTTTCTGGATCTAGTTTTATTTTTTTCTTATTGTCACTTTCATTACTGGGTACTTCTCTAGCCTGTTTTTCTACCAACATGGCTGTTCCCTGAAAATAAAAGTCCCTTTGACCTCTGCATTAGTGTCATGGGGATTAAATAAAATCACTGAACTGTTTAACTTTGTAAATTCCAGCTTAAGTGCTCTGGAGTGTGACCATTTTATAAACTAACCCCCTGAGCATATTATTATATTTACTTCTTTCACACACTGTTACTCACTATTGATGAAAGAGCAACTTTGTATACATTTAATATAAAATAAAAGCCCATTGCCATGAGGAATCTATCATTTAAGTTCAACAGACTGTATGGTAAAATGCAAGAGATTTCTCTGGTTTTGGTCAACGATTTCACTACAGTTAACATTTCACCATAGGAACATAAATTTATCTACAAGATACCTTCTGCTGACATTATCTGTTTTAAATTTTTGACAGTTCTATTCTTACTTCCATTCTTAGAAGTGTGAATATTAATGACAGCAGAGGGACAAAAGAAGGCTTGAAATATTAAGCAATACAGAACTAGTATTTTGAACTGCAAAATTACTGATTTTTTAAGGGGTGCTTAAAGAAGGTCTAGACAAATTTAATGCAGAGGCTAATCTCCTAAAATTATCTATAATAAGCAATTTATGTGTCTGTATTCTAATCAGAGAACGACCAAAATCACCAGAAGTGAAGTAGGTTTAATTTTCTTAAGGAAAATTTGTCTATTTATGTTCAGGAGAAAGTGTCTCAGAAGTGTCTCAAAGCAAAGATACATTCTATCTATATGGAAAACTGGAACATAATTAGGCTTGATTTTAATAGCCTTAAGCCCATATGTTTTATTAGAAGTTATACATTTGTATATATGTATTAACTTAACCTTCCTATCCACCTCCACTCCTCCTTATCTTTACATTTTTTTTTCACCCCCAGCCCCCAACTTGTTTATTGGGTGGTAAAGGCAGCAGTCATCCCCCTTCACAAACTGAGCATCGCAAGCTCCTTCTGGCTCCTCTCATAAGATCATCTTATCATTCCCTTAATAATTTTTGTAGCCCTATTCTGCAAACATCTTTATGGTAAAGTCTCCAGCATTATACCAGTTTATAATATCTTCTTTTCCTAAACTGGATTTGACCCAAGTGAATTTCATTGTAGTCCTTTTCTCATATAAGAAATGGTGTCAATAACACTAGCATACATGGCTAATCCATGCCTTTTCTGTCTTTATGATTTTTTTCAACAGCTCACACCCTTGCTATACTACTATGATTCTGTTATTTCAGAAAAATCTCCATTTTCTTGCCTTGACTACTTGGTTTAGCGTGCAACTTCATAGTTATTCCTAAATGATCTCACCTATTTTGTCATCAAATTAGAAAAAGTTTGTTAATGAAATTCATCATGTATCTAACTTTATTCACATAATCAGGGTTGTTTTTTTCTTGCTGCCATCACCATCGAGCTGCTGTGTTCTTTTTCTTGTCTTTTTTTTTAATAAGAAAAAAGCTTTCTTTCTCTTACCAAACTTTTTATGCTGAGACATAAAGCATTTGTTCTGTAAATACCATACACAAAGCTAAATACAGACCTGAAGTACTAGAAATTACGTTATTCAAAACACACAGGAGCACAAAAATAGATTCTCTTACTCCAAAGGAGTTAACTATTTTGTCCTCAAATAAAGAAGTCCCATATAGACTGCTCAGCTTACATCTTCCTGGTCTCTAGGTGTCTGCTTTCAGGTGCCTTTACTTAATTATGCGCTTGAGTAAGCCACAGAACACTTTAAATAAAACTAACTGCCCCATTTTTATTAAAATAAAATAATTTGCATGAAGAAACTACTGAAAGTCAGGCTTCTTTAACCTTCTTATTCTAAGTATTAGACTTGCTTAAATACTTCTAAAATCATTATTCAATGTGGCTGAATATATGTAAGCTGAACAGGACTGTGCTCTGAATGTAAAACAGAAGCCATCTGAGACCATTAAACAATTATGTATTTTCCTATGACATTTCAAAAGGAATTTGGTTATCATACAGGAAGCTTCTATATCCAAAATTTCTCTTGGATCTTTGTTTTTAAGATATGTTGGTGCTTTTAATTTGCTCTCACTTCATATATTCTTTTTATTCCATTCAGATTGCCACAGAAACATTTATTGTCCCTTTGTTAAAGATGTGAAAAATTTTGACTGAAATATAAAACAAAGTCCAATAGTAATTAAAATAATTAAAAGCACTTGCAAAACTTAATTCTTATTGCACAGATTTATACCATTCTATTAAGAGATTCTATACATAGTAAAGTTCTCATACCAAAATTTTATTTTAGTTGGTTTTGTCTTGATAAAATGCAATAACTTTGGCTGAAAAGCTCCAAGAGAAGTGTCTGGTTTAGACTTCTACTTCACTCAGAGTGTTTGTTGCCCCTCTGGTGAATTTTTCTTTTTAATGCCAGCTTCAGTGAATTAGTTCTTTCCAAGAATGAGAAATCAGGGCAATGTATTGCTTGGTTCTCATTGAAAACAACCAATTATTTGTTTCTCTGTGAAATTTTATCTTATCTCATGGCTTTGAATCAGAGTCTTTACTTAATCAGTGAGTTACCCTGTGACTGACATTTGCCATTTCAGTGAAAATCTGCAAGAACCTGGCTAAGTTATATGCCTTTGCAGAATCTGAATTTGCAGGTGTTAAGTAGAGACCCACCTGTCAATTCATTTGCCCCAAAAAAATTATCTGCCCTCCAGCTTAGTTTATTTTCTCTTCAATTTTTGTGTCCACTGTTCTTCCTAATACAAAATGTGATAGAAGGAATAAAAAATTACCTTGGTCCTGTTGCTGCTGCTGTTTGGGCTTACAAAAACAGACCAAACCTACCAGAGAAAAAAAAAAAAAAAAAAAAAAAAAAAAAAAAAAAAAAAAGGATTTGAAATGCATCATTTGGAAGGAAAGAACAAATTAGGAGACCAGTAGGGAGACATAGGATTGGTTGAAAAGAGGGACAAAGAACTGAAATTCAGCTGTGCAGGCCAAGGCTGCTGAGGAAATATGGGAGTCATTGTAAAGCAATTGTCTGAAGGGGTTAAACACCTTACGCTAGGCTAAAGCCCAAAACTGTAGCAGAATTAAGGTAGGGATAACGTGGTTGGAACTATAGATGGAACAGCAAGTACTGTTCTGGTGATTGATCAGTAGCTATTCCTAAAGAACCTGGAATACACTAGAAAGTTTGGAATGCTAATCTTTTCCCCCTTTTTTTCATATCCATGAAACTAATTGATAAACCTCTTTCAAGTATGATATAAGCAGAAGATAACTGTTTAGTATCATACTTATTATTTGGCATAGGAAAAGTTCCAGCAGCTTCCAATTCCTGGATTCCAGAGTCAGGGACAGAGGGTTTTGAAGTATATAATTAAAAGACAGCAGAAACTGCACTGAATTGGGGCTAGAAAAATGAGAAAATTTGGGCCTTGAACCCGAGATACTCTGCATAAAATTTCTACTATAAGGAGCAATGTCAAGTGCTTTCTTCTCAGTGTGGAGATGAAATACTTTTAAAATACCAATATAGTGGGTAATGTTCTGCTTTCTACTATGATTTAAGGTTCACATCAGTGGTACATTATTGCCAGGAATCAATGGGACAGAAGAAATATCATCATTTCCTTATATTAGTGACTTTTCTCCAACTTTTGCCTCACCAGTTAATATCTGTCAGGTCTCCTCACTGAATGAATAGAAAAATTAATATTTTCAGAGCCAGGGGTTAATTCAGCAGCTCAATTTTAAGACATCAAAGAAAGCATAAAAAAAAAAAAAAAGCAATTTCAAGCTAACATTATTTCAGAGGTTACTACTGAAGACATACTTTTAACCTTTTTTTTTTCTTTTTTTTCATAGAACTATATTTTAACTCTATGTAAATCTATGTAAAATTATGTTTCAGTTTAGTAATCTTGCAACAACAGATTTTTGTTTAAAGTACTGCAGTATGTAGATCAATGATTTCTCCCACATTTAGCCCACAAAAAAATTTCAGGCAGCTCACAAAGAGGTAGTTCATCACACAATATATTTTCCAACTAACAGAAAAAGGAGATGTGAAAAAGAATTTAGTAAAGAGTCAAAGGAGTGATCAACTTGCTTTCAGAAGAGACATTGCCTTAAAGGTGACTAAGATAAATCACATCCCAGGAAGCACATCTGTTTCATGGGCAAGGAATTTCCACCTTTTACATAACACAAGGAACCAAACATCATGGATAAAGAAGAGAACAGGGACTCTAGGCAGAAAGACCAGTTACTCTCAAATAAACTTCTTAACTCTGGTACCTATGATTTCTCAGGCTCTAGAAGAGTCACCTTCTGAGCTGTCTTCCATATCTCAGTCTGACAACTCCTGTGGGACAGTGTCCCACAAGTGCATTTGTCTCTTTATAACCACTCTGAAGATGAATATCTGCGAGGAGTCAGATAGCTCCTCTGTAAATGACAGGAAACAGTTATTCTCACTTTCAGAGGCAATGGTTACTCTACCAATCAAAACAAGGGCAAAAGAGTTTTCATTAAAAGAAATATTCACTTCATGAAAAATGAGGGTTTCACCTCCTGAAACCATTACCATTCTCTGTCTTTTGAAGAATTAAAAGAGGTACCTCATCTTCTTCAATAAGTTCCCTATTGTGAGACCTATACTGTACTGAGAAGTGGGCAATATGAAAGCCTCTCATTAATGCTTTTTGATGGACTAGGAGAAAGTGGGAAAATGTACACAGCATACTGCTTGAATGGCAGGAGAAGTGCTACATGCAATCTCTCCATGTTGCCAGTTAACTGGATGGCAAATCTAATCAAGATTGTAATAAAAAAGCATGAATATTCATAGATCTCATAGGTGTCACAAGGTCTTATTATTTCTTTAGTACACATCACATGCAAATTCTGCTTTTTAACACAGAACAGATGGAAAAAAAATCTTACTGCTTTCCTTAGTATCATGAAGAGACAATATAAGTACACAAAACCTTCCTGCGTGATACATTTAACTTTTCATTCTATTGTGATCACAGAAGTTAATTTTAGGACAATAAAGTTATTTTGAACCAGATAGCCATGGCTTCCGGGGACTCTTGAAATAGAAAATGCTACTAGGCCAATAAATTACTCAGAGGAAGAATGCTGAAATTTGTTTACAAGAGAATAAGCCACACCATTGGTCTTCCAGTGATAACATGAATGGCAATCAGGTAAATTGATTGACCCATGTGAAAAATGTTCTTATTGCACACTGACATACTAAATTAATCAACAGTGTAATTCATACAGGGATATGGACTCTGACTGTACAGCATGAATGTCACAGTGCCCTGTGAGGGCAATACACCAGGAGCGGAGGGGGACCGCGATGCAGACCATGCCCTCATGGGCAGACGCAGTCCCATGGATGCTGAAAACAGTGGGGAGAACTAGGGTCTGGCAAAGGTATACATCAACAGCACCAGACAAGGCAAAGGAACAAATGAGGTCAAAGTCCATTTTATACAAGGAGAAAGGTGTAAGCAGAAGTAAAAGGAGACAGAACTTCTGTCCAGATCAACGCCAGGTCTATTCAGAAACAAGGTCTGCAGACGAGCGTAACTACACCATAACCCAAGCCAAGACCAAAGGCCCCCAGCTGTCCTTAAATGAAACCCCTGGGCCCATGAAAGGAAGGGGGAAGCCCCAGGTGAGGCTGGTCAGTGCCATTAAGGTAGTCAGGATCCTGACACTCAGACCCTTTGGTTTACAAAAAGGTCCAGGATAAATAATTACCACTGTCATTTCTTGGGAATTATATCTCAATGTTTTAAGGCCTTTTGAGAATCTATGAGAAATATTGCAACTTCCCAATACCCTCAAAATCATGTGCCTTTCATGAAAGGTTCCTCAGGAAATATAGGAACCAAAAATTATGTTGAGTAAACAAGACCTAATTTGTGAAACGTGTCTAGTCAGTTAATACCCAAGTCAAGATGATGATACTGTTTACCTATTAATGCTGTAATATAATTAAATATTTAGAGATACTATATACGAAAAAAAGTGAGGTGTTACGAAGAAAGTGTGTATCTATGTATACAATCCAAAAGATCAAAGATCAGATATTTTCAATCAACCATGAGTTCTTTATATTCATGTTTCAATTTGCCTGCTGAAGTGTGTTATTACTTTCCTGAGTGGGAGAAAAACAATTTCTATTTGGATAGTACCTTCTTTATAGCAGCAATTTGGGTAAAATACCTGTAAGTGCAATGATAAAATGAACCTATCAGACTCATTAGAGCAGTCAAATCCTTCTACTTCATGCTGGGAACACACTGCATTTTGGGGATTTGTTAGCAATATCTACAAGTAATTGTAGGAAAAACCTAAGTATTCTTACCCTAGGCAAAATGTTTCTCCAATGACCTACTGAGACTTCTTTCTAGGGAAATGTTTGTACGCTCCATGTTACTTTTTCTTAGTCCTTGTTCAAGCAGATTTCAGGCACCAATGGTGCCTTTTCAAAACTGTATGTAAAAAGACAAATCACGATGATGAAAGGTGAGTTGCAGCTGGCTCATGGTATTGTCTCAGAAGCAAGTAAGTTACCTGACAAACCTGGATTGCCTGGGAATTCTGCTGGAGATGCTGACAAGCCAATATTTAAGGGAATGGGAAGAGAACAGTCTGTCTCTCTGCAATTCTTGCATTTTTCTGGCATGTTAAGGACATCCCTCTTATTGGAACAATCTGATGCTTCTGTGGTAGCATGTGCTCCAATTAAATTAAAGAAATTATAAGAGCCTTCTGAGAGGTTTGGGTGAGGGAATTATCTGCCTTTAACTTGCCTGAAAAGGTAAACTAGAACATGTGGAAGGACTGTAATTGCAAGTCAACACTCTTGACTTTCTAGTGAGAACAGAATAATGAAATTTCTGGAGCTAGTTCAAATACAAGACAGAGAAAACAATGCAGAAATTTGAACTTTGGGACCATGTATAAATTTTTCTTCAAGGATAGTATATTTACTGTGAAGTCAATGTTTACATTCCTGTTGGAAGTGAGTATACTATAATGTGGATATTTCCTCAGCTGTAGAGAATCCCTGGGGTGCTTAACACACCCTAACATGCCTTCATTTCTGGATATGGTACTCTGTGTGCATGCATTTGTATGCACAAAGACGTGGCTGGCTGCCAACTGGATTTAACTCCGTTCACCACAACTCTCTGGGCTTGGCCACCCAGCCAGTTTTTTACCCAGCAAAGAGTACACCTGTCTAAGCCATGAGCTGCCAGCTTCTCCAGGAGAATGCTGTAGGAGACAGTGTCAAAGTCTTTGCTAAAGTCCATGTGGATAACATCCACAGCCATAACCTACCTCATCCACTAGGCAGGTAACCTGGTCATAGAAGATCAGGTTGGTCAGGCAGGACCTGCTTTTCATGAACCCATGCTGGCTGGGCCTGATCCCCCAATTGTCCTGCACATACCTGGTGAGTGCACTCAGGATGAACCACTCCATAAGGTCAGGCTGACAGGTCTGTAGTTACCCAGATCCTCCTTCTGTCCCTTCTTGTAGATGGGCATCACACAGATGGGCAAGCCTCCAGTCATTTGGGACCTCGCCTGTTAACCAGGACTGCTGATAAATGATGGAGAGTGGCTTGGCAAGCTCCTCCACAGCTCCTTCAGCACTCTCAGTGGATCCCATCTGGCCCTATAGACTTGTGAGTGTCCAGGTGGCACAAAAGGTAATTAACTGCTTTCTCCTGGATTACGGGCAGTTTATTCTGCTCTCCATCCCTGTCTTCCAGCTGAGGAGGCTGAGTACCCTGTGGATAACTGGTTGGAATATTAAAGACTGAGACAAAGAAGGCATTAAGTATCTCAGCCTTTTCCTCATCCTTGGTGGCAGTGTTCTCCCTCACATCCAATAGAGGATGGAGATTCTCCTTGACTCTCTTTTTGCTGTTAATGTATTTGTAAAAACATTTTTTTATTATCTCTTACAACAGTGGCCAGATTGACTTCTAGCTGGGCTTTTGCCTTTCTAATTTTCAGTCTATATGACCTAACAAGCTCCCTGTACTCTTCTTGAGTAGCCTGCCCCTTCTTTGAAAACTGGTAATCTCTCCTTTTCTTCCTGAGTCCCAGCTAAAGCTCCCTGTTCAGCCAGGCCAGTTGTCTTCCCCGCCAATTCGTTTTACAGCACATTGGGACAGCTTGCTCCTGCGCCTTTAAGACTTCCTTCTTGAAGAATGCCCAGTCTTCCTGGACCCATTTGCCCTTCAGGACTGTTTCCCAAGGTACTCTGTCAACTGGTGTCCTGAACAGGACAAAGTCTGCCCTCTGGAAGTCCATGGTAATGGTTTTGATGACCCCCTTCCTTACTTTGCCAACAATCAAGAGCTCTATAATTTCATGGTCGCTAAGGTGAAGACAGCCTTTGACCACCACCTCTTCCACCAGTCCTTCACTGTTTGTAAACAGGAGGTCAAGCAGGGCACCTCCCCTCGTAGGCTCACTTACCAGCTGCATCAGGAAATTATCTTCCACACACTGAAGGAATCTCCTAGACTGTTTCCTCTCTGCTGTGTTGTACTTCAAGCTGAAGATCGGTGGGTTGATGTCCCCCATAAGAACAAGGGCTCTTGACTGAGACACTTCTGCCAGCCACTTCTAGAATGCTTCATCGATCTCTGTATCCTGGTTGGGTGGTCTATAACAGACTCCCAGCAGGATACCTGGCTTGTTGGCCTTCCTCCTCATCCTTGCCCATAAGCACTCAGCCTCATCAATACCTAAGGACATTTTTCCTTGTGAACCAAAAGGCAATAAGTGAATATGTCTTTTCTACTCCTGTACTATTTTTATCAGATAGAAATAGAATCATAGAATCACTTTGGTTGGAAAAGACCTTTAAGATCATCAAGTCCAACCTTTAACCTAACCCTGACATCCCACCACTAAACCATGTCCCTAAGCACCTCATCTAGCCTTCTTTTAAATACCTCCAGGGAGGAGGACTCTACCACCTCCCTGGGCAGACCATTCCAGAGCCTGACAACCCTTTCGGTGAAGAAGTTTTTCCTAATGTCTAGCCTAAACCTGCCCTGGCGCAGCTTCAAACCATTCCCCCTCGTCCTATCATCTGTTACCAGGGAGAAGAGACCGACCCCCACCTCACTACAACCTCCTTTCAGACAGTTGTAGAGGGCAATAAGGTCTACCCTCAGCCTCCTCTTCTCCAGACTAAACAACCCCAGTTCCCTCAGCTGATCCTCATCAGACTTGTGCTCTAGGCCCCTCACCAGCTTTGTGGCTCTCCTCTGGACATGTTCCAGCAATGCAACATCTTTCTTGTAGTGAGGGGCCCAAAACTGAGCACAGTATTCAAGGTGCAGCCTCACCACCACCGAGTACAGGGCCACGATCACTTCCCTGCTCCTGCTGCCCACACCATTCCTGACAATAGAAGCCAGGATGCCTCATCTCGGACAGGATAAATATGTCCCCAAATCCTATGCTAAAATCCTCACTAAATCTTTTTTTCAAAAAGAGGGTGTTGTGCAGTACAATGTAAGCTACATGTGCAGGAGTAATAGAAAATCCCCTCATCCAGGTCATTGATAAAGATATTAAACAAGACCATCCCTAGAACTGAGCCCTGGGAGACACCGCTTGTGACCAGCCGCCAACTGGATTTAACTCCATTCACCACGACTCTCTGGGCTCGGCCAAAATAGTTGCCAATGCTATACAAAAACATACTCATATATATTTTTTTCCTCATTTTTCATTGAGCTTTCAAAACTTTGTCTTTCAAGCTCCAAAGAATTTATAAAAAATAATACAGTTAGATACCTTAAAAGAAGATACTACCAATAATGAAGATTTCACAATGAAAATATCTGAAGAAACATTAAATCAACTTCATCTTCAGTTTTAGTTGGTGCATTCATGGCTGAATTTTTAAAAATTCAATTACACAAATTTTCTACTCCTTTATTTTGGCTTTAACTATTTAAACTAAATAGAGGAAAGAATTATCAATATAGTATTACAAATAAATTAAAATATCAAAATTTTAAAATGATTATAATTATTATTATTATTATTGTTGTTGTTGTTATTGTTGTAATAATATAAAACACAAACACCCCCCTCAAAAAAAAAAATCTGTGTCTTCGACATGAAAGGATTTTGAAATACCTGGTGAAAGATGATATGTTAAAAAGTGGTGCTTGCTTTATCAGGGGCCAAATGTGCTAGTGAAAAGGCTATAATTGGGAAATGTGGTCTAAAGAATACATGTACAAGGCTTAAAACATGCTGAACAAGTCACTTCAACTCTTGTGTTTTTCTGTAAAATAGGGATTATGAAGATAATTATCTCATCTGTAAACAGTCTGAGATTTGCAAGTAAGGAGCAATATAGAAATGCAAGGTATTACTCTCAACGTCAATGGAAATTAGATTTGATCTCAAGAAATGTAAATTAGGAGTAGCTCTACTGACTTTAATGGAATTATACTAGCTTGTAGTCATCTGCTGTTTAGAAAATACTGACTAAGAAGCTGTGGTAATTGAAATGCACAAAGAAATAGGATCATTATTAAATAAAAACAGGCAAACAAATGTTTCACAGATTACCTGGAACACTCATGCTAGAGTGTCTTTTAATTACAGCTCTTGCAGTCTCTCTCCATGTGAAATGTTGTGGAGCTAAAAGCACAGGGGAAAAAATAGAAATAATGTGATCTGGTATGTATACATTATTTTAGTTTCTAGTGAAATTAACATAATTACAAGAAGAATTCTCAATGGAAAGAAACAGGAATCAAAATGACTATGAAGACTGAAATGTTTTTCTAGTTCTTCCTTTAGCTCAGTTGTGAACTTCATTGATTTCCATAATTGTAAGGTAAACTGGTGTATTTGCTACAGTATTACTACGCTGTATCATGCTTTCGCTTTTTTTTTTTTTTAATTAGTACGACTCAAAAATCAAAACCTTATAAAATTGAAATGCTATCAACTTTATTCTAGAAACAGTGGAGCAAATTTACTTTCTGGAATTTCAAATTATTGCATAACTTTTTTTTTTTTGAGGCTACATAGCTACATTAAAATTATTTCAATTAGAAATTTTCAGATGTAGTTGTCTTATACCATGAGCCTTTTCCACCACAGAAATAAGATACTGCTGCTGTTCCTCTAAAGTCTTTCTTTAGAGCTGAGACCATTGTAGGCAGATGGTCAGGAAGCTTTCTAGTATGTTGTTCACTTAGAAGAGCAATTTTTGTATTTAGGGGTAAAAAGTTTTGTTGTTATTTCTGGGATTTCTAGCAGACTTGGAGTAAGCAGTTTTCTTGACTTGATAAACTCACTTGGACAAAAACAGATCTCAGCTCAAAGCCATGGTTCAGCTGAGATTCGGTCTGTACCTTTTAACAAAGGGGCCTTTAATGTGACATGAAGGAGAAAACTATTTTCATAACAATTTGTGGTTAACCTTCAAAAGAAATCTTGCTTGGTGTTGCTGGTGTTCACAAGTGATAGTGATCTTGTGATGTCATGTCTTTAAACAGATTGCTTGCAAATTTCCAACTACAGAAAGTACAAAAGTCCGTAAGTTAGCAACGCAGCTGAACGATTTTGAATCATCTAGGAGAGGTCACAGTACTGAGCTCAGCTCAGTGGTCAGTTCATATCTTGCTCACACACACAGAGAATGATGATCCTACAGATAATATTTTTTTTTAACAAAAGCTACACGAAAAATCAGGAGTGTACTCATAATTTCCATTAAAAATACTTGAACTGCAAACAATTTAGGGCATAATTTTTCATTACAGCAATCAATAACCATTTTACCACCAAGTTCTGTAAATCGGAATTGAGATCTATCTAATAAAAATGGATTGTTATCTATATGACATACAATGGGCCACAGGGCTTCACTACAAGACTTTTAGGCTGAGGTTTTGTAGAATAAATTAATTAATGCTTTCTCCTTTTGATCTTTAAACATGTCCCTTGAGACGAGCATGAAGTCTATTGAGATATAGAATATTTTTTTTTCTTTTCTATTCCATTTTCTGAAGTTGGTTTTGTTTTTTTTTTTTTTTAAACAAAACAAAACAAAACAAGCCAAAAGAGTTTTAGAACCTAATAGATTAACTGTGTTGGGCTTAAATGAGCCATTGTAATTATAGCTTTACTGATGATTAATTCAGACTGCTTTGAAGAAGATCCCTGTGTGTAGCTTTTCTCTTTGGTAACATAATAAAAATTAAACCTTTAAATACTATTTAGATATAAGTACTAGCAATGAGACAATACTAAATGCTAACACAGCATTCTAATAATCATTAGTAAGAATTACACACATTAAGAGACTATTCCCCTCATACCTCTTCATATTTATGCTTCATCAGAGAGACCAAAAAATCCTTTTTTTTTCCAAAAAAAATAATTTTGAAAGATTCTTCAGTGTATGGTCAAACAGTCCACACAGCAATATGAGCAAAGGCCATGACTCTCATAAACACACTAAGGAGCACCACGTTAAAGACATCTCCTAAGCCATAATTGCCCAGGGTGATTACAGAGATGTTTCAGGCCAGGCTGCTGTGGTTTCCGGGGTTATCAGCTCTCTCACAGTGACTGGTATATAACCTTGATACACATTAGAATTATAGAATCATAGAATGTTTTGGGTTGGAAGGGACCCCTAGAGGTCATCTGGTCCAACCCCCCTGCAGTGAGCAGGGACACCACTAACTAGATCAGGTTGCTCAGAGCCCCATCCAACCTGGCCTTGAATGTTTCCAGGGAAGGGGCCTCCACCACCTCTCTGGGCAACCTGTTCCAGTGTTTCACCACCCTCATTGTAAAGAATTTCTTCCTTATATCTAGTCTAAACCTACTCTGGTTTAGTTTAAAACCATTACCCCTTGTCCTGTCACAGCTGGCCCTACTAAAAAGATTTTCCCCATCTTTCCTATAGGCCCCCTTTAGGTACTGAACGGCCGCAATCAGGTCTCCCCACAGCCTTCTCTTCTCCAGGCTGAACAACCCCAACTCTCTCAGCCTGTTCTCATGGGAGAGGTGTTCCAGGCCTTGGATCAATTTTGTAGCCCTCCTTTGGACCCGCTCCAACAGTTCCATGCCCTTCTTGCGCTGAGGGCTCCAGAGCTGGACGCAGTACTCCAGGTGAGGCCTCACCAGAGCAGACTAGAGGGGCAGAATCACTTTCCTCAACCTGTTGGCCATGCTTCTCTTGATGCAGCCCAGAGTACAGTTGGCCTTCTGGGCTGCCAGTGCACATTGCCGGCTCATTAGAGCTACTTTCTATTCCTATTCAGAAATATTTAAACCTGTTGCAGATTCAGTCATTAAAACCAGTTCATTTAGACAAAGAAAGTGTGGGTCTGTTGCAGTCTCTATTCACTCCCTATTGTTTTGTTTTACACCAGTGTGTACCAGTACTGGATGTTTCAGAGGAAGACATGCAGAACTCCAACAAGGGGAAATATTTTAAACTTTCTGATATTCATCAGAACAATACTTGTTGCCTTGTTATTTCACAGAGGGTTTATTCCAGATCCCCAGCTTCATAGAATCAAATGCTTTTTCATTCTTTGGGAAACAGTGATGGATTGATCTCACAAAACTTCAAGCTTCTAGTCTTAAGCCCCTTGCATAAGCTAGTCTTCTGTTCTCCTGTGAAAAAAAAAAAATAGAAAAACTTTAATATCTAGTGTGTGCATGCAAAACCTGCTGAGAATCTTTAAAAAAAATGGATTTTGAGAATGCTTCAGTCATAGCAATCAAAATATCATTTGTATAGGTATTTTCAGACTATGCCAGTGAGCACAGTATCAAGAGAAGGGAATGGATGGAGAGAGGAGGGAAAATGTTTTCA
>NW_009258727.1:6404209-6436590 GCF_000687185.1 Egretta garzetta | reverse complement strand
GTTAAAAGAATTATTGTATTCAAGTTTTTAAGAGGCTGTTATTGGTAAAATAACTTTCTAAAGGAAAATATTTTTGAGTGTGAAAGAAATCCTGAAAAATGCCAGTTTAAAATATATATGCATTATTAAGATTATTCTAACATAGTGCCATGCAAAAGGGCATATGCAAGTCTGGGATTAATGTCATCATTCCTGAGGTATATTTATTCATGAAAGGCACCTACCTTGAGCAAACACAGCGTTTTGATGCTGCCATTTAGACAGGAAACTTCATGCCTCGAACAGGAAGACCTTTTCTCTGGTGCTTTGTTTGGGAAAATGAAATAGATCCAGAGTATTACTTTATCTTTAGGGGATATTTGAAAGGTGGTCATGGAGACTATAAAAGAACTGTGTATTTGCTTCCCCTAAAGACTTTTTCTCAGAGTATATACAAACTTGACAAAATTGATCCATTGGTAAGTGCAAGATTTCAGGTATATATTCCTGAGAAACTATCAAACAATTTTAAAATCTGCTGGGTATGTAGGAATATATTCTATCAATTTCTGTAAAGATGAAATAGAAGAATGAAATATTAAAGGATTCATCACAGTCTAAACAATTTTATTCCTAATAGAACAAAATCATTATTCAGTCAATGGATTTAAAATCCAAATTCCTATAGTCTTAAAAATGTTCTTCTAAAATAGCATTAGGGTCCTTTTTTCATAATGTTAAGTTCCAATGATTCTCATAATTTCTATTCATTTTTCCAAATATCTACACTGGAACCTTTGCTGTCACCTACAGTGTTTCTAAAATATGATTTATCTTAGTTTCACTATGAAAAAGGCCTTTTTGCATACCAAAGAAATAACAGGCATAGTAATTCAAATTGTGGTCAATTCAAACAAATTGTGCATTCAAAATAAACTTCTACAAGTACTGAATTAAAACAGAGTCACAAGTTTCCATCTCTTTATTTGCATTTCTTGTTTCAGGCAATGAAGTGCTGTAAAAAAAATTCTGCAACAATCTGTAAAATTCTGAAGGTATCTAGTATTACGCAATAGCACAATCCCTGGGAGAAATTTTAAAGTACTTTTGGCCTTTTTATGGAATTACTCTTTACTTTAAAAATAATTTTAAAAAAAATCCTTCTTCTGACTATAATTCAGAATACCAGTGACATTGCATCTCCCCATAAGTACTGATCAAATAGCTCAAGGAACTGGAGTAGGCAGAAACAGAATACCAGAATGGTTGAGGTTGGAAGGGACCTCTGGTGATCATCCAGTCCAACTGCCCCTGCTCAAAGCAGGGTCACATGGGTTTGGTTGCAACAGGGCTGCATCCTGTTGGGTTTTGAGTATCTCCAAAGGTGGAGCTCTCTGGGTAACCTCTTCCAGTCTTTGACCACCCTCACAGTAAAAAGTGATTTATTATGCTTAAAGATAATTTCCCATGTTTCAGTTTGTGCTCTTTGCCTCTTATCCTCTCACTGGGCACCACTGATAGGAGTCTGCTCCTTCTGCTTTACTCCCCACCATCAGGTATTTATATGCATTGATCAGATGCCCCTAAGCCTTCTCTCCTCCAGACTGAACAACCTTTCATCCTTTCCTTGTATGCCAGATGCTCCAGTCCCTTCATCATCTTTCTGGCTCTGTGCTGGAGTTGCTCCAGTATGTGTCCATCTATCTTGTACACGGGGGGTTGGAATGGGACCCAGCACTCCAGATGTGTCTCACCAGGGCTGAACTGAGGGGAAGGATCGCTTCCCTTGACCTGTTGACAATGTTTTGTCTAGTGCAGTCACAGGTGCTGTTGACTTACTTTGTCACACATTGCTGGCTCATGTTCAGCTTATTGTCCACCAGAACAATTAAGCAAATCTGCTTCAGTGCTTCCCCAGTGTACTGGTGCATAGGATCATTCATCCCCAGGGCAAGACTTTGCATTTTGTGCTGTAGAACTTGATGAGGTTCCTGTTGTTCCATTTCTGAAGTCTGTTGAGGCCCTTCTGAACGGCAGCTCAACCTGGTCTATCAGTTTATCAACCACTCATCTTGGTGTCATGTTTTCTGCAGACTTATTAAAGACGCACTTCTGTCACATTGTCCAGATCGTTCCTGATTGTCTTAAGCAGTCCTGGACCCAATATCAGCCTCTTGATGCATCACTACTGACCAGCCTCCAGCTGGACTTCATGCCACTGATCACAGCATTTTAGCCAGTTTTCAGTCCACGTTGCTGCCCACTTTTGTAGTCCGTATTTAATCAGTTTGTCCATGAAGATGTTACAAGACACAGTGCTGAAATCCTTACTAAAGTCAATATAAACAGCATTCACTGCTATTCCCTTATCCCTAAGCCAGTAATTTCTTTACAGAATGCCATCAGGTTGTTCAGGTTTGAGTGCCTCTTCACAAATCCATGCTGACTTCCTATTACCTTCTTGTCCTTAATATGTTTCCAGGCTTAAATGGTTTCCAGGATTATTTGCTCCACCACCTTCCCAGAATCTGAAGTAAGGCTGACCAGACTGTAGTTCTCTGGATCCTCCTTCTTGCCCTGTTGAAGATGAGTGATTTTTGGTTTCTTCTGGAAGCTCCCCTGATTGCCTTTTACTGAGAGTGGCCGTGCAATGACATAGGCCGCATCCCTCAGCATTTGTGGGCAATGATCACACACAGCAGAAAGCTTATTGCACTGGCTCTGAGTAGAGAGACATATTTTCTGACTTTGCTACACATTTAAAAATGTTAAATTCCAGGATCCCAGTTCAGTTTGATCTAAACAGTATTTAAGCCATAATGCATTTCTTTTAAGAAGACCTGACATGAATCTAAGAAATGTTTGAACAGTGCAGTCAGTGCTGTGTCTTTTAATGGGAATAAAAACATTATTTCATTTGCCAGTGCTGTCATTCTTACTGTATTAAATTCGCTTAACATAAAATATTTTCTCTAGTAAACATGTCAAACTTCTTTTAGGCCTCTTACTACACATCCCAAAAATACTAAAGTTGCCTTAGTTTATCTTTTTTCAGTTAGGCATCACATTTTGCTCTATTTTCCATGACAGAATTAGGGAATTCAGGAAAACTCCCTAAAACTTCTGATGTGTGTGTTATTCAAGAATCCCACCTTTCTATGCTGTTTACATTAACTGTAGGAAAGCTTACTCACCATCAGCAGAAACTTTTCTGCTTGTCATTCAATGTTGAGAAGACTACTTTTTTTTGCAGTCTAGGTACATGGTGGTAAAGCCCATGAGTACGTTTTTATTTTGTGAACGGACAGAATAATGTAGTTTGAGACCATTTGGAGAAGATGGTTCTTTTAACCCATGGCAGAAAGGAACTTCAGTGAAATGCAAGAATGCTGGCTTAATAGCATAGGAATGTAAATAACATCTCTAACAAATAGAGACTGGACTAACTGAATTGGTAAGTATGGAATTTTATTAAAGTAACAGAACTGAAAATAGCTTTATTAAAGTTTCTGGATTTTAACTCAATCAGAAGCTTCAATAATTTCCAAAGTAAATACTCTATTTGTTTTCCAACTTTTATATCTTTTCTTTCTTGTTGTGTCTATTTGCAGTCCTGGCATTTTATAGGTTTTATTGCCACATAATTTAAAATGCAAGGATTTTTCGCTTGATAAAAAGAGCATGTATTTACATTGTGAGATATTTTGTATCATATCACAGATCAGTACCTTCCTAAAGTGACTGTGAAGAGTCTGGAATAATTTGCTCTGGAGTAGAACAGTCTAAATAACAGCTACCAAAAAACCCCTTAAGCAAGTAATGAGAACCAAGCCTTTTGGGGTTCTTCAGAAGTGTAACTCCACATATACTGTGATGAATTAGACTGGAAGATGCTCAGGAAATTAAATATGATAACTGTTTTAACAACATTAAACTATGCTACTTAAGACTGGACACTATTTACATGTAATCATTTATCATTTAAACTTTAATCATTTGCATGGTTGGAGTGTGTTCAATATTAAACATCACTATTGCAGCTCTGTTGAGATAAAGTCTTGCATAATTTAATGCTGAAATACTCACACTTCGATGATCCAAATTGATAACATGCTGGTATCTAGTTTGGAAAATGTAGGCAGTTATACAAGCTGTCAACAAATAGTTTTTATTACAGTAATCACAATATTGGTTTTGTAATTGATTTATGTTTAGAACTGGATTTTTCATGGTAACTGAGAAATTTTCTAAAGCTTCTCTAGGTATTTAGTGAAAGACTTGGTTTTTGGAAAACATGAATTTCCTTTGTTTTTATACCTGTCATTTAAAAAGAGAATACAATTTAACACCAAACTTTTTTTTGTTGTTGTTTGGTTTTTTTTTTTTAAATAGAATGGAATAGATGGAATGTGTTACACAAGTTTCTTACTACTCTTGCAAAGTTTTTTGTCTTGTATAGTCCTAGGAAAAGAAGTGAATTGTTGCTTAACATGAAGAGGTTTAGTATCTATATTTTGCAAGAAATATAAAGGGGTTTTTTTTGTTTAGTAGCAATTTCTTGCTTGCTCTTGTAATTATCAGGAATAGAAAAAGTAAAAGAAAGAAAGAAACAAACACACAAACCCCTCCAGAAGACAACTTTTGGCAACTCTCAGGAAATCTAATATTATTGAACTCCAGATTCCCACATTTTTTAATTGGGTTTTAGACCAAGCAATATGAATTTTCTCAATGTTAAGTGAACCTTTTTATAAGTCATGAACCGCACAACTACTTTGACATAATTGACTCTACTTGAATATATGATACCCTAGAGTCATGCAGTTTTTCATCCTGATGGCACATACAAGAAAAACAAAAAATATACAGGTAGCAATAACAACACCATCCCTAACAGTGTTTTATTGCTAGGAAGATCTGAGTTCAACACCTGCCTTCCAAATCTACTTACTGCCATGATTTATGTTCTCCATCACTTTCAACAGCACTGATCTGCTATGTTCCAGATATGACTACCTGTTGAGGAAGAATAAGGCAAATGCCATTCTTACTGTTATGTATTTACTCTACTTGGTTTTAGTTAAAATAAGTCAAACATGTTGGATTTAATTAAGAAATTGCTTGCACAAAGTTTTTTGCCTAACATAGATCTTTGTGAAGTGCAAACCAAAATACTTGGTTGCAAACATTGAAAACAATGTGATTAAAAACTGAAGCTTTATAATCAGCTTGTTTTCCTCTTGGTTAAGTATCAATTAAATATAATCTTGATATAAAAGCTGTAAAATACATACTTCTGTGAAAACAGAATGAAGATTTTGGATAACCATATAACAGATTGTTAGACCTCTTCAACGCATGGATATGTACGCAATGCATGAGATGTGTATACACATCTTTAAGAAAAGAGAAAGAAAGAAACAAACAAGACCCCTACTTGACAGTAAGCTGTGCCTGAAAGTCAAGTTTAATTTTTCTGTGTAGTTAGAGCTGGTAGGATGCACAACAAATTATGTTTTCTTACGAAGTAAAAAAAGGAATACTGTGAATAATAATCAATAAATATTCTCTAAATCCCAGGTGCATTTGTTGGGAGATATTGAGGTGTTTGGTACAGTGGCAGTGTTAGTAAGTGAACTGAAAGGCAGAAAATAGTATGCTTTTGTGGCTTTAATCAGGATTCAGCTCTTAAATTTGAAGGTGGGAGCCAGGAAACCTGACCACTCTAGCTGTCATGCATACAGTTCTTCCATACTTTCTAGGGCCGGATGCCCCAATTAAATAAACTACATGCACTGCTACTGTTGCTTCATGAAATTATCTTATTAGTTTTGTTAAAGAATTTCATGAGTCTCTGGGTTACTCTAGGTTTGCATTTATTCAAAACTCAGGGTTGGGCCATCACCTCATTGAGTGGCAATGTAAAAAATACACCTTACACACCTTTTCAACATGATTACATAATAGACAAAGTCTACAATAAGTTTCCACTGCATTCTCAATTCTTCTATTTTTCTTGGTCAGTAGAAAGTTTTCAATTTTTCCTCTGCTGGTATGTTCCATCTCAGTCCTGTTGCAAATCACAGGCATATTATTTTTTTATATCTTTCTATAATAATTGCATAAAGAGTTTCCATAATGTTCGCAATTCCTCATTTGTCTGGACAGCTGAAAGTCCATTGTTTCCCACAGGTTAGCATACTTGTATTGTTCTATCTCAGTTCTGCTTCTCAAACATGAAGTCTGTAAAGTCTTCTCTCGGCAGCCACCGTGTGAATGCAAGAAAAAAGCATAAAAACTTAACCTCTAACCCATCCTCTATTCATCTAGGCTTGCTTTAATTATTCTGTCTACATCTTGGTTTAAGACCAACTTTTCTGATTGTCTTAAAGTCTTGGCTTCATCTATTTTTATTTACTGATTAACTCGGCTGGAGGGGAGCTATACCAGGAACATGGTCTGTTGAGTTCCTGGGCTGCACACCTGCATCTTAGTTGCATTCAAAAGTCAAAATCTTAATGCAATATACACAAAATGCTTAATGAATCTTAAGCAAGAGCAAAATTAATTGTTTCCTTTATCAAGTTTCACTGGTCATTTTAGCTATGATCAAACTAGAAAAACCCTTTTAAACTTAGAAAAGTAATTGCAGAGGCTGAAGGGTAGGTGGAGGTAAATTTGGGAAAGCTTTAAAAATGTCAACAATCACATTTGGATGAACCAAAAACTTAATGAATCCAAACTGCACCCTTTATCCAGCTGGATTTTGTAGTGGTGTGCAGATTCTTTGAATGTATTTGGCAAGGCATAGTAACAGGTTTGAGTAAATGAGCTATGGGATTTTTAATTTATTAGAGCAAGAGTTTCCTACCAGACACCCTAAGAAACACCTAGGGGATCCCCAATGAATACCCAGCGTTCTCTAAATCACAGTTACATTTCCAGAGGTTCTGGATGCAACTGATCCCAAAAGGATTTACAGAAGCACAGAAGCACAAGGGCTGTCCCAGTTGGTCTCAAAAGAACAGCCCTTTGCAAGTTATTTTTTGGCTGAGGCCAAGTGATCCCTGATTTAAGCACAAGTAATAGTCACTGTGTCAACACTGACATAGAAAATTACCAGAGTAAACAGTTGCTGTACATAGTGGTAAAATGTTGAAATGGAAACAGAAATATTTAGAAGGCAGTGTGTGCTTTCATTGTTTCAAACAATTCTAGCCTGTCCAGCATGACACCAGAGTTTCACATTATCAACTGCAAACCTTATTTAAGCACATTGCAAATACTGTAGCTCTCTAATACGTGTACAAGAAGCAATGCTTTCATCAGTAATTATAAATAATACAATATAGTATAATATAATGCAAAGTAATATAATACAATATAGTCCCTGCTCATTGCAGAAGGGTTGGACTAGATGACCTTTAAAGGTCTCTTCCAATCCACAGCATTCTATGATTCTATGATAATAAATATATCAGAATATAATGCTCCCTCATCCCCAAGATGCCTAAGGTATCTTTCTACATAATTCATTGATATGTAGAAAGACAACCACAGCCCACTGGAAAAAGTAAAAAACTTGTAGTGTATATGTCCCTGTTTTCTGCAGAGAATTTTTGATGTAAAAACTGATGGTTTTGATGTTTTTGAGTTGCACTTCAGCAGGCTATGACTTCTTGAAGTATTAGTCCACAATCCCTAAATCAGATCATGGCCCAGTCTAAAAGGAAAAGAAAGTGTAGTACACACACTGCTGTTACTCTCATGTCACAGACTGAGGTCCTTATTGTGTTAGATTATTTCTTAAAATATTCCACATATTTGAAAGGTTGTTTTGACTTCTGTATAATATGTCTGGATAATAAATTAATGGATTGAAAGATAAAGTTGCAAAAATAAGGTCTATCACTTTGATTTTCTTATTTCCACCTACAGCTTTAGGGATTTGTATAGTTAATTTTGATGTTTATGCTGTATGTTTCCTTACCATAAGGAAAAATGGCTTGTTTTATTGATTGTTAATCAGCAGTATAAGAAATGTAGTAGCTAGAGCATGTATGAAGTGTCAAAAGTGAACAAGTAATAGGAAAGTACTTTTTAAAATATGTAGTAATGTTATTGAAATTCAGGGTTTTCTGCAGTTTTTAAATATTTTCCTTTAGTCTGTTATTATTTACAGACATACTGAGATTTTAGAAGAGTTCAAGTAATATTATACAGCTGGAAATGTTCACTAGCTGACTGCTTCACTAACAATATATAATGAATGTGGTCTTGTTAGTAAGTAATGAAGAAGGATGTCTACTGGTTTAAGTTTTGTTGGTATTTTTTTTTTAATTTGGTAACTAGTTGTGGATTTTTTTTCTTTCGTTTTTCATGGTTTTAAAGAAAAAGGCAGATTTTAAAGAAAAAGGTGGATTTCACATCAAGATGAAATTCTACCTCTTGTGAGGTTTCTAACAAGGCCCTGTAACATTTGTTCAGATATGAAGAACATTTTGATATGATGCAAAAAAACCCTAAAAATATTTTTAATTCTCCCTTAAAACAATTGTTCTGTCTTTCCAAATTCCGGTTAGTTCTTAAGCAACTGCATATTTTTCTTCCTTTCCTTTTATTCTGTGGTTCTCTATTCTCCTTTGACATGGACCAGAGAAATGTTGTCACTGTTATTTTGCCAGTTGACAGGTCAACCTGCAGTGAAACTATCTCATAATATTAAAATATATTAAATGTTGATATGTGTGATAAGAGAATAAGGATAACTGTACAGAGTTGGACTTCCTAGGTTGAGATCTCACTTTTAACAGCTGCCAGTAGGATACATTCAGGGACAGAACACAGGCAAGCCTGTAACTGTGTCTCCCCAGGACATCTACTAGGGTCCTGAACTCTGAAGCTAATGGACATCTTGAAGAGCAGGTTGTATCTTTCTATTTGATGATTCTTGGTGAATATTTCTTCTATCAATTTGTTTGACCGAAGTAATTTAAACTACAGTTTAATTTCACTAAAAAGAAAATCATCTCAGAAGAAAGACACTGGGAAACACAGATGTGTCCTTCCGACACAAAGCTAATCTATAAATTCCATTGGTTTTGTTTCTTTATTAATATAGTATATTTATTTTCGACTTTCTGCTGGCATGAAACAATATAATTCTAGTGATGTCAATGGTTTACAGCTTCACCTTTTAGTAAGAAATTTATGTACTGTAGATCTTGCTCTCTATTCTTCTAGACACATAGGATTTTTTGGGGGGTGTGGTTTTCCTACCTGATGTGAAAGACCTACTTTAAATGCCTACTCATTTAATGAAAACATTCATATATTCTAAGTGTCTTGTGTTCTTGAGTTAATAGTATCAGAGACATTTGTAGTGATCAGCATTTCACATTTCTACAGTACTGTTTCACTTCTACCTTGTGGGTCTTTTGACTCAAACCCAGAAACAGCCAGCCTGAAAGTGTAAAGAAAGAGAGGATATTTACAAAAATATTTTTTTTTTTTTTTGAAGCTTAAGGTGAACTAGATCTATCAAAGAAAACTCTCATTTGATTATCTTTCTTTGTGTATCACTCTGCTCTAACATTTTGGATGCTCAGTTACAGGAGTGTTGAAGCACCATCAAAAACTTAAAGCTACCAAAAAATTTTGAATAGCTAATAATTAGAACAATATAAATTGTGTTACTGAAGCTCAGTATAGCTTTTTCTGACGATGTGGAGTGCAGAGTAACTGTGTAACATACATATAGTAGAGGAAGCCATCTTGTATGCAATAGCAATACCAGGATTCAGGCAATATCAGGACTCTCCTAACATTAAAAGACAAAAACATACTTTCTTATCAAAGCCTATCTTATAATATGATTCAATGTGTTAGAACATTTTGTTTGATGATCTATTTGTATTTGACTTTGGTGGTCTTTGTCTTTTCTTTCTTTACCTAATGCCCACGTATGTATGGGGAAGGGGTACTTCAACATTTTCCCTTAACATCCCCTTTGAGTGCCATTGTTCCATCATAACTTAGCAAAAAATAATTGCTTTACCCAGTTGAACTGACTTTTTGTCAAAAGTAGTTTTTACAATAGCATTTTGATTCAAGACTAATAAATATATTTAACTAAGAAAGAACTGAATATGAAATTATATACAAGCAACAACTTTGACAGTCTTGAATTTTGATGACGTTTGTTTTCTAGAAGTTTACTGTGTCTAACCTATCTTTTCTTATATATTTTCTACCCTATTTTAGCAGGCAGTTTTTTACCCATTGCTGTAATGAAGAGGCTCCATGAAGATTTTATACATAAAAAGATGTCTAAAATTAATTTACATACATGCATCAAAAAGGTTATTTTTGAATAAACCTATAACTGTTTCTTCTCAACCTTATATTTAAAAATTCCTTTTTAATCTATGCTGAAATCAACAGAGGACGGAATAAATAGTCATTCACTACACTATAATTTTTTGGTCTCACATGACAGCATTTTGTGTTTGTTTGTATGCTTTTACTAAAATAATTCATAAAGTAAAACCTTTAAAAATACATCATTTGCAAGGAAACTCTTCAGAAACAGTTGGTCTCAACTAAGACTCTTGTCTGATGATATTAAAACAGAGCTTGTTAAATTTGTTTTATTTTTCTTTAAATAGCAAGACAAAGATATGACCAAAGCTATTCAAACATGAACTAGATAATAGTTTGGTCTTACATTGTTAGAGTACTATGTAGCTTGAGGATGCAGAATCTCATCGTGTGATATATAATATCATAGCCCAAGGGAGAGATTTGTTGGAAAATTTCTGCACAGAAAACACATTCATTTTTCTGAAAAGAACCCCATATGATCTGTATACATAAATAATGAAAGTGGATTACTTCAATGGTTCTTATGAAGAGGTACATGAAATAGATGAGATCTGTTGTGTTTGGGCTTTTAAAAGATGTTTTTCCAGGACTTTCTATGTATATTCTTATTGAAATAGCTTTATTATCTTTTTTTTTTTTTTTATTTTATTTTAAATGAAGATGTGCTTTAAGGAGATTGTGGGATTTTGCAAAGCTTATTATGGGATGCTTAGAGGAAGAGTGAAAGGCAAGGAAAGAAAGAGGTCAAGGTAGATCAGAGTGGAGAAATAGAGAGGGGAGAGGATGCTGGTCAGAGCCTTTTTATGCCCAAGCCCCAGGTCCGATCACCATCTCTCTTCTACCTTCTTGTTAAACTCTACTTCTGGGTATTTTTATGTGTGTTCCTCAGTGCATGAGTGCATGTGTGTGTGTGCATATGTGCGTATGTGGAATTGCTAGAGAACTTCCAGTGAAACAAGTAGAGAGTAAAGATGAGAGGTCAAGACACCAACAACTAGAGGAACTGGGATCTTAGGTTCATCCCTGGATAGACCAAGTGTCTAGGGACAGCCAGAGGAGAGGTCCACGTGCATGAACTTCTGTCCTGGTGAACCAAATAACAGGAACAGGGAAGTCTATGCTGTTCATTTCAATGTGACTGTTTGCATTCATATGGGTTTTAGAGATCACCAAAGCCATTTGTAGTGGAGGAGGATGGAAAACACTGCTGAGTCCCCACATAGCACAACCATGAAACGGAAGCCAGCTTCCCTAACAACCACCTCTGCCCTTTATAGATTGTGAAAAGGCTTACAAAATCTATACTTGAAATGTTCTTTATGCCTAGCTGTAAACAAAGGATTTTTTTACGAAGGAAAACATTTATGCCAAAGGGAACAGAGACATAACCAGCTGTGTAATTAAATATGAAACTTTACACAGCTTACATCTTAGCACAGAATTTTTTTTCAATATGCTTGCAAAATTCTTGCAATGCAAAAATGTTTCACAAAAACTCAAAGAGAAAACTGTGTGTATACAAACCTGGATTAATGTCTGGAAATAAAGTGTATCCAGCCAAATGTTACTTGCTGCTAAGGTGCATGTCTTCTTGGTTCTCTCTTATAATGTTTCCTCTGTAGAACAAGGGATATCTTACCATTTATTCTTTTTCACTTGTAATAGTTTGACAAGGTACTATATAAACTGTAAAAGATCACTTCATTCCATATTTTTCTGTTTGAATTTAGTGCCTGAGCTATAAGCTTGTTATCACTTCTATTTGTGGAAGAGATGAAAAGCCCTTTCAGACCAAGTTCTTGATTTACTTACCATTCCTACCCTTTTCTCTTTAACATATTCAGACATTTCTTTAGATTAACATAACAAAATATGATTGTATTAATACCTGGTATTTTTGTTGTGTGATGTAGCTGTGTAGTGGCTTGACCCTGGCCAGCAACCTAGCGCTCACCAGTCACTCACTTACCCCATCCCCACAGCAGGATGGGGACAACAATCAGAAGAGCAAAACTGTGAAAAACTCATGGGTCAAGAAAAAGACAGTTTAATGAGTGGAGAAAAAAAGTGGAAAGAAAACCAAGTGATGCAAAGGCAATCACAGATACTTTAGAAAGACTCCTCCTTCCAGTTTTATTGGTGAACATGGTATTTGTTTGCATGGAATATCCCTTTGGTCAGTTTGTGTCAGCTGTCCGACCTGCGATGCTTCCTTCTTGTCCACCCCCAGTCTACTTGCTGGGGGGGCAGAGTAAGAAACAGAGAAGGTCTTTAATCCCATACAAGCACTGTTCAGCAATAGCCAAAACATTTGTGTGTTATCAACACTATTTTAGTCACAAATGTAAAACACACCACCATACAGGCTGCTATGAGAAGTATAGTCAGCAGGTCAAGGGAAGTAAGTCGAGGGATGCAAGGAGCAAGCTTGGCATGGAGTTTTTAAATACACTAATGTTTTTCCAATTAAGGAACAACCCCCAAGAATTTATATAGCCTTACAACCATATTTCTCAATTCAGTATGCCTTTTTCCAGCTCCCCTTTCCCATAACAGTTTCTTATTCCTCTAAACTGGAACAGGTTGCCCAGAGAGGTGATAGATGTCCCATCCCTGGAAACATTCAATGCCAGGTTGGATGGAGCTCTGAGAAACTTGATCTAGTTAAAGGTGTCCCTGCTCATTGTAGGGGGGGTTGGACTAGATGACCTCTAACGGTCCCTTCCAACCTAATTCTATGATTCTATGAAACTTTGAGGTGGGTTTTATATCTTTTTCCAGGTGTCATCCTCTACAAATCAGATGCCCAGTAAGTAAATCTAGAAAGATTTTGCATGAAAACATTAAAAATATGAAAGTGTTTTGGCTTAGTGGAGTGGAGAATGATTTAGGTTCAAGTGGCTTTCAACTTTTTAGAGCTATAGCTTAGTTCTATATTTTTAATAGTGACAGCATGTTCATTTCACTGAATGATGACATCCTTTTGAAAAAGTGGTAAGAAGAGTCATGGAACATTTGAGTAAGCACTGCTGATTTGTGGTTGCAGCTCTTGATGCCTGCAATGTAACTGCCAAACAGAATTACTGTATCTGCTGTTTATTACACTCCAAATGATTGACCTATGTGAATCCTCCTTACCTTGAGCCCAACAAACTGCTGACTTGGTTCTAACTTCAAGTAAGTAAAACAGTGACTTTGGAGCCAGCTCAACACTGTTAGTCAAACTTGCATCAAATACATTCCCCACTTCCATTAGGATTGTCACTTGAAAGTAACTGACTGGAACATAAAATAATTGTCTTTTCTTGCTTTCTCCGCAGATTGTCCAATCACTTTTTTTTTTTCCCACAATAGAATGATGACGGGGTAAATTTGCACATGCTGACTCCAAAGCTATTTAAGAGCATTGAACAAAATACATTTTTGTCAGAGGAACATTAATAAATAACATTTGAGATTTCACTGTTCATTTAAAATGGATTTTGAAATGACTGATGAATAATTAGAGCATATTATAGTTTTTTCAACTGCAAAGACATCAATGTTTTCACTCCATGTAGCTCGTAAAAAAATCTAACAGGGAAGAAAGAGCTGGAGAGAAGGAAAAAAAAGGAAAAAAAAAGAGGTGAAAGAAAGCTTTTTAAAAATATCTGAATTTCACTGTATGACTGAGATCCATGCTAGGACTTTCAAAAGATCTACTAAACTTTGCTGGATCTGTTGTCATTTTCATACAATATATAATGAGTGTATATAGTAATTTACATAATGAATTTGGAATAGGACATTGCAGTAGGAAAAGTTATAGTAAGCAATGTAAAAAGATTTGGAAACCACAAGGAAGTTAAAAACAAGTTTCCTAAGAACTAACACACTTAGAAGACTTGCAGGGCCCGTGTCAAGTGTAAACTGGATGGACGTATAGCTGCTGACCTTGTTTTAGAAAGGTGAAGCGGGAGCTTGACAAGGTGATTTCCCATGGTCCCATCCTCCCAAAAAAACTTTCTGATTCTATGGCTGACGGGATCTCAGTAATGGGTCATGGAGACACAGTCTGACATTTTAAACAGTTTTCTTGAGAAACATAACAAATTGGAAGGAAACAATTAGAAATTAAAACACCAACAGTGAAAGAAGAAAAATAGTAAGAGAGAATCATAAAATTTTGGGGTTCATACCATTTTAGCAAATATATCTTATTTTTTGTAATGTATTGTTATTAATGACCAATTTAGCATTAAATAGCATTAAAGTGGTTATCTATCTACTATGCCAAATTCTTAGCAAAAAGCAGATGTTACCTAGAGTTTCATATATTTGTTTAAGATATCAAATGGTATTATCCTGGAAAGGTAAGCTTCTCCTCCCTTACACAAGGAGACTAATATAGTCATGACTATCAAATCACCTAGGAAAGAACAAGCTCAAATATAATAGATTGCAAATCGCTCCAAAATCTCTTTTCATTTGGGACAACTGCTTTCAAATCTGGAAATTAGTCCTGAGGGAAGCCTGGATAAAAGTAAATGGTTTCTCTTCCATGTCTCAATCTTTCAGTATGTGCTGCACTTTTATCTTATCTGCATTGTCTTTGATTTCCTTGAGGTATTTATCTATCTATCTATTTATTATTGCTTATATTTTGAAATCTGGATACATGTAAGAAGAATCCGTGTTCTATAAAGATTATGAGGTAAATTTTGGGGAAGTTAAACTTCATGGTAATATTTTAAACTTTTCTCATTTGCATGGTATTCTCTACATTCATTTGGAATATATTGTGTGAGAAAAAAAGATAGAAGGGTTAATAAAAACTTACATTATGTTACACTAGGTGGAAACAAAACAAAATGAAGACTAGAAAGATGCACGGGGAGGAAAAGAGAGAAAACTGGTAAAGGTTAATGTTGCTGATAAGTAAATCCATGGAAGTTTAGGAACTTTTGGGGGGGGGGGAAGAGGAAAGCATGTGTGGTATCAAGAAAAAGGTGAGAAGGATAACTGGAAAAGAATGAACTTGGCTAAGACAACTGACAAAAGCTATCAAAAGTTAATGAAAAGAGTGGCAGACATTAAAAACAGAAACAGTTTGGGAGAATTTTGAAGAGAAAAAGAGAGCAAGTAAGTTATAGAAGGAAAAGTACTCAGAAAAGAAAGCGAGCAGTAGATAAAATTATTTCATTAATTCATTAGTTAATAAGTGTAAGATAAGTATGTAAAATACTGTAATATTATAATAATACAATATAAATATATATAAATATAAATACAGGGAAGACTATCAGACATATTTCCTTCTTAGGGTAGAGTTTTGTTTGTTAGTTATTTTTCGGTAGTAAGAAGGAAATAGTTGAAAAAGAAAAGTTAAATGTCACATTATGTTATTTGGTCAATTGAATCACAATTTGACCAGTACATATAAGATCAAAGAACCTGATGGATTTGTGTAGTAAAAAGAAATACAATACCTTGGAATTTAATGTAGCTTGACATTTTCTTGGTATAAGTTTAAGTATACAGTACAAAATTCATCTTTAAAAATGTCTAAAACTGATCAAGTGAAGGTACCTAAATTAAACAATTACTGTTTTTAAAATGAATAGCTTTATGTCAATAAACTAAGGCAGTACTCAACAGGTTACTACACTGACATTATACAAGCTGATGTAAAGCTTGAGTTCCCCTACAGGAATCCAAAGTTTTGAACTGAATTTAAGAACTACATCTGAAATCCTTGCAGATGCCACTTGTTCTTATGTTTATAAGAGTTTGACATTTCAAGACTTTTGTAACAATACTTTTCTCTATAACAGAAAAAGAATTATATTGCGGTTTCTGTCCATGCACTACATTATAAAACAAGCAAAACAACTTTATTTGAATTGTATATCTACAGAGGTAAATGCACCCTTTATTTAGTAAAACATGGTCAAAAATTTACACAAGAACAGTCCTTCTAGCCCAGTACCCTGCTTCTATAGTAGGAAGCAGAAGAAGGCAACTCTTCTTTTCCTGGTTTTGGTTGCCTGAGTGGGATAGTGACTATCAGTCCCTACTTCTTTCCTAACAGATGAGATAACATCATTAGTCTGTGTATTTTCAAAATATTTTCTCCATCATCACTATGAATGACAGGTTAGATGACAGACTTCACTGCAGTATTACAATCACCTTCATCATCTTCCCCTAGGATGCTACAAAGTGGTCCCAAAACCTCATGAATAGCTACATGGAAAAACATACTTTCACTGTCTGACTAAGAAAACATAGTCATTGACCTTTTTCCCCAACTGCATAAATGAGGATACTGGTTAGTCAAATACAAGGATAAGATTTTTTTTGTTTTCCTTTTCAGCTTCACCAACTTTTTCTTGTTTTACTCCAAGTTCACAATGCTGTTGCAGGATCTTTTCTCAAATTTTATATTTTCTTTCAGCCCCTTATATCTTGCTCTGTTATTGTCCCTTGCAATGCAGCAACAAGTGGTATTTAATTTCTTTGACCCTTCTTGAATATTTACTTCCTTTTCTCACTTGTATGAGTCTCTATTCCCTCCATTTTTATACAGAACACCCTCATCTCTCTGTTAACGGCTTATACTTGAATGGACAAGAAAACAAACAAACAAAAACTGAGCACACCCAACAAATACATCATGTAGTCTTGCTATCTCATTGAAATTCCTGGAACACTAACTCTTTTTCCAAGACCAGCAACGTCATGAAGAGTGTTCCAAGTTATCTGTAGCATCTCACAGTCTGTGGAGACCATCTGGTGAACAGTACAGAGGATGCCTAGAGTGGCTGTAGTTCCATAGTAGCCTTATTACCCTGACAACTATGCTCTTCAGGAGTGGCTGATCATGAATGGGATCACAGTGAGAAGAAATTGGTTGATGATGACTTCCTGGTGGGTATTTGGTGAGACTTCCACTTTGATGTGTCACTCTATTTACTACCACTGTCTGAAAATGAACATCTGGAACCACTCTCAGGTTTATATTCTAATACTTTCTGGAACCACTTCCAGTATATGCTTGACAGCTCTCAGGCACAATAGTTCCGCCTTGATGTCTTGATGAAGATGGGGTGGTTTCCTTGAAGTGTGTTTCATGCTATGCAGGTACACTTGCTGCTCTTTCGAGCATCTCTTCTGACACCAGTGATCTATCTCAGTCACTGTTTTAAACATGGTTGTAAACTTGGATGAGAAGTACAGAATTTATTTTGTCTGTAATATCATGTATTGCTTATTAAGTCAAAATACAGGAAATCTGAAAAATTAGTAAACATGATGTATTCAAGGTTTTAATATTTTATTATCAGTTCCTTTCCTCTGATTCCAGGACTACTTTCATTTTTTCTGGCAGAATTCTCCTGCCTGTAATTTTGCTTCCTCTTGATACCTCTGTTAATTTGCCTGAAAACTGTCAGGTTTTCTCACTTTCGGGTTACACTGTATACACATTCATGTCAAAACTTTCTTCTCATAGCTTACTGTTCTGAAATCTTCCATCATGATTTTTGTTTTGTTTCAGTCCTAATTCTCACAGCTCCAAGATGTGGGACTTCCTATAGATTTTGATATTAAACTCAGAATATGCTTTCTGGTATAATCAATGTTTCAGCATTTGATCATTCTTTGGTTTAGTCCTCAAATTCTTCCTCAATCCTCCTCAGTTTCCTACTGTGCCAGACATTTTCCTTGTGAAAAAATGTTTAGAAAAATAGGTTGAATTTCTTCCAAAATTACTAATAAATTTTATACCTTTTTTTTGATAGATATAAATTACTTTCTGTTACTGTTATTGTTATTCTGTTATGTTAGTTGCTGGGCTGTAAATCTCTGCAGACTCTGTCAGAAAAAAAAACCCAATATAATTTTTCTCTTCATAAATATGATTTTATATTCCAATGCTCTGCTCTTCAAAAGAATGATAGACAGGGAAACAGAGCTAAGCACAAAACCCCCCACTATCATAAGAATCTATGCAGATCAATAACAAAACAAATGTGCCACAGTCACGTACAGAAGTTGCTCCTGCTCCATCTTGAATTTTACAGTTAGGAAACTAATGATCTGAATTTGCCTCACACTTTTAAACTTTTTAACAACCTATTCAATGAAAAGATAACACACACTACTAACCTGCCTTTAGTTTCCCAAACTTTCATTTTCTCTGTGATTCAGCTTTTTCCTGTGGAACACTTTTTATCCTTAATAATGTCTGTCCTGGTTTCAACTGGCACAGAGTTAATTCTTTTCCTAGTAGCTGGTATGGTGCTGTGTTTTGGATTTAGTACTAGAAGAATGTTGATAACACCCTGATGTTTTAGTTGTTGCTGGGTAGTGCTTAGTCTAGCCAAGGACTTCTCAGCTCTCAGCTCTGCCAGCTGCACAAGCAGCTGAGAGGGGACGCAGCCAGGACAGCTGACCCAAACTGACCAAAGGGCTATTCTATACCATATGACATCCTGCTCAGTATATAAGCTGGGGGAAGGAGAAGGAGGGGAGGGACATTTGGAGTGATGGCGTCTGTCTTCCCAAGTAACCGTTACATGTGATGGAGCCCTGCTTTCCTGGAGATGGCTGATCACCTGCCTGCCGGTGGGAAGCATTGAATGAATTCCTTGCTTTGCCTTGCTTGCGTGTGCGGCTTTTGCTTTACCCATTAAACTGTCTTTATCTCTACCCACAAGCTTTCTCACTTTTACTCCTCTGATTCTCTCCCCTGCACCATTCTGAGGGGAGTGAGTGAGTGGATCTGTGGTGCTCAGTTGCCAGCCAGGGTTAAACCACGACAATGTCACATGACTTTACTGGTGTGCATAGTTAGCAGAAGAACTATGTGATACAATTTTGAAATACCACTCTAGGTCATGGGGGTTTTTTTTAACAAATAATAGGGGGTTTTATACATACTCATAAATAAGGTAATTATATTCATGATCATATAGCACTAATTCATAATGGTTTGGTCTGCTAAAACCAGAAGAAAGGTCTTAGTTTGGAGTTTATAAAGTGCAACTGGAAATTTAGCATTTAATTTCCAGCTTACAGATACAAAACCCACATACACATAGAGAAACATCCCACCTCACTTTACTTAATAAGTTGGCTTTGCAAAGAAAAATCTGGCCAGTGCTATTTTTTCACACATTCATTCTTGCTTCTGACTCATTCAGTTGCATTAAGTGTTATATTTCCTGATGATACTATGATTTTGAATAAAAGAAACAAAGAACACCAATATTTTTCTACTTTTTAATTTTACTGGCAGAATCCAGGTACAGAGTAAGTATTGGGGAGGATCAGATACTTTTGTGAGGGCAAAATGTAATCATAATGCTTTGTTGGATTTTTTTCTTACTGGACTAATACTCAACATCTTAGACTAGATGGATGGTAGGTCACTTCAAACGTATCATAAAGGAAGCTGTTTATACTGGCAGTAGATGGATTGCTTCTGTGGTTATAACAGTAAGACAAATAATAAAATACATATTCAAATTAAGAAGGAAAAAACCCCAAGATAAATCATTCTACTAACCCACAGAACTAAATGCTTCCGAATTTCTTACCAATGAAGAGTAAAACTCTATTACTGTGAACAAACGAGCCATAAGACATCATCATTAACACAAAGATAAAATAAAATATTCAGGTTTTGATGAAAACAGGGGAGAGAATTTGCTTTTATAATGTGTGCTTGAATTAGAAATGTGCCAGAGATAAGGAAAGTGAGCAGTTAGATTCTCCCTTGAAGTATTAAAACATACCTCCTACTCATTACAATGGGAACTAAAGCAGGTTTTATATAATCAAAGCATCACGGGAAGTTTCCAACCTCCATGTGTGAAATTCTTAAAACATTCTCAAAAGACAAAAGAGAAAAATACAACAAAAAATTTGGAAAGTAGAAGAAAGAAATGCATTTTTTCTTATATGCTATCTAGGATATATAAATGGGAAATATTATTATATATGATCTAATATATATGATCAAAATCCACATTTTCAGAAACAAAGATTTTGCATTATTGTGGCAATTACCAATCACTTTGGACTTTCTAACTTCTCTGCTTTTTCTATTGTGTTATCACAATGATTTATCTATTAAACTGAGCTCCCAGGATGAAAGCAAGGTGTGTCTGTTATATGCTCCAGTGAGTAATCAGAGGGAAGTGGGTATCTTAACTCCTGTAGGTCTTAATGGCTCCTGGTTGCCCAGTACTATTTATCCTCCTTCCATCAGCTTCACAAATGCTTTCATGGCCAAACAGGTAGGGTCTTAGTAAAAACTGTGTAACTGCAAGCTTGCAAAAGCTGTGTTTCAGGGAATGGTAAGAAATTGTCAGCAAATCAATGTATAATCCACAGGTCATAATTATTCTAAACTTAATTTCTCACTTTCCAATACCAGATCAGGAACAAAGCGATAACAGCAGCTTAGCCTGAAAGAGGCAAATGGACTGGCAGGCATTTAGAGTTTTGAGTGTGTTGTGGTTTAACCCAGCAAGCAGTTGAACACCACACAGCTTCTAGCTCACTCCCCCCTTCCTCAGCAGAATGGGGGAGAAAATAGGAAAAAAAGTAAAACCTGTGGGCTGAAATAAAGACAGTTTAATAAAACAGCAGAGGAAAAGAATAACAATAACAACAACAACAATAATGCTAATAGAATGCACAGAATATACAAAACAAGTGATGCACAATGCAATGGCTCACCACCCACTGACTGATGCTCACCCTGTACTGAGCAGCAATTGTTCTCCCTCCGCCAGCTCCCCTCAGCATGACATCATATGGTATGGAATAGCCCTTTGGACATTTTGGGTCAGCTGTCCTGGCTGTTCCCCCTCCCGGCTTCTTGTGCACTCAGCAGAGCATGGGAAGCTGAAAATGTCCTTGAATAGTTTAGGCACTACTTAGAAACATCAGGGTGTTATCAACATTCTTCTAGTACTAAATCCAAACCACAGCACTACGCCAGCTACTACAAAGAAAATTAACTCTATCCCAGGCAAAACCAGGACAGAGAGATTCACCTCAAATAACTTTAGCAACAGAGACAGGCGGGACAGATATGAGAGAGGGAGGGAGGGAGGGAGGAAGGGAGGAAAGCAGGAAGGAGGGGAAGGGAAAAGGAAGGGAGGGAGGAAAGAAGGAAACAAAATATAGAGAGTGGGAGGGAGGGAGGGAAGGAAGAAAGGAAGGAAGGAGGGAAGGAGGAAGAGGTAAGGAAAACTGTAATAACTGGGGACTTCATTGTTGCAAATGCCTGAATTTTAAGGGTTCCTTTCTTAAAGAACAAAACATAGAAATATATGCTGTTTTCAATTAAATGGGATGAGACTTTAAGTATTCTGACGTGTTTGAAGGAAATGTCATTAACAAATGTCATGCTTGGCCTATTCATGTCAGTCATCCAGCTGGCACCCAACCAAAAATCTATTGTTATGGAGCTAGACTGAACCAGATCTTTTTGTCAAGGTGCAAGCAAAATAAAGATGCTCTTTCATTATTTTTTTTTCTAAAATTGATACTTTATTGCTTCCCCAAACTCACTGTATAGCATTACAGGATTTTATCATACTGTGAAATGTGCCAATATTCCAAAAGATACAGATTGTACTCACACAGTAGTAAAGACACCTTCATTAGTATTCAGATGAGTTTTGTAATTAAAGTCAATATCCTTCTGTGAATGTCCAAATGATAAGTGCAATTATAAAGTCTGCATTCATTTTATGAACATCTGTGTAAAATTCATAAAATCATGACAGTCCTGATATTTTGCCAGCTTCTTGCTTTTGAGAGTGATTAAAGGATCAAAACATGAAAAGCCTTTCTTCTTTTGGTAAATATATAAGTCTTTTAAAATACACCAAAGGGATGGACAGTGTAGCTCAGTTTGGAGATGTGTAAGCTGATCCAGATCTGCAAGTACTGAAATTGATCCCTTGAAGTGTACTTTGCACTATGGAGTACCATAATAATTAATTATAGGAGATTATTGCTCTGTACAAGACAGACAAACATGCTAGACTGCATAAGTTAATTTACAATCTTTGAATGAATGCTGTTTTCTTTTGATAGATACTAAACTAACTTTTGAGACTATGGGAAGGAACAAATCCAAAAGAACCCTTCTCTTACCACAGTCTGGGAATACGGAAAAAGCTGCAGTGTGTTTAGTCCACAGAGTCAGTTACCAGGACTTGCAAATTTGGCCTTGATAAACTGGAATATTATCAATTTAAACAGCAAATCTTAATTTCTAGCCCCATTTATGAATAATTTGTCTTGCTGCTGTCATTAAGAGTGTTTCCTTTTGTATATACACTTGCTGAAACATAGGTTCTTGCTACTGTTTCAAAGACTCTGGATCATGAAGGGTCTCTGCATGGTCCTGAAAGATATTACATGGGACATGGAATAGAAACCCATCCTGCTGTGACAGGTGGAATCCATGTGGAATTCTTGAGGGAATCTCAGATTAAATTAGTCACTTATTTTTACGCCATTGAATTTTCTTATTTATTACATGGAGTCAGAATTTGGTCCTCTAACTTCAGCACGGCAGCTTAAATTGTTAGAAACAGATTAACACAGATCTGCCTTACCTTACAAAAAGACAGGGTTGTAGGTCCTATGCTCTATCTACAGGAGTTGTTCTGCAGGTATCAACAAGAGTTGAATATGAAGGTCTTAAAACAAGTGGATTATTACCAAATGTGCCTTTACTTATTTTGCTGCCTCCTTAAGTAAAACCACACCAAAACTTAAAACTAAAATCAAAATATATATTTTTCTGGCAGTATGATTCCGTCAGTAACAGGGCTCAAAAGGAGCTTAGAAGAAACCGATATAGAAAAAGTATGAAAGATCTTCATTAGTCCTCAGAAATAGTCTCCAAAATGATGCTTTTTGAGAAGTCACTTTTCTGCTTTCCAAGAACGTGCTTCAGCAATATTATTCCTCAAGCTAATTTACAGCAGCAATGGTTTCAATCACAATTATAAAGAACTGAATCTAAACTACTATTTTGGTTTGATTGCAAATTGCACAGTCACTGTCATGTTATATAATATTATACCAAATGTATTGTAATATTTTAAACAACTTTGTTACATGTTAATACCTTTTTTCTATTTCACATATTTTGTTTAATTTCTCTCTCTCTGATGTAATAACATTGCCACAATAAAGTGTGTAATAGCTCCGTCTATCATGAAACCTGTTAGTGCACAGATTGTAAACTAGAAGACAGTAATGGATCCTCTGAAGCTTCATAGTGTCAGAAAGATTGCTGCACGTGCACATTAAATTCATGTGCTGAAAGCCTTGTGATTATATGTTGAATAATATCCCCATTCATATGCAGTAGCTGCTTTTCTTAACAAGATGGCTTTTGTACTTTTCCTATTAAAGACTCATATTTTAAATGCCATCTTTGAGTTACAGAAGTACAGAAGATAATTTGAAACTGGTAATTTAAAATTTTGTTTCTGTTTAAACAGCCTACCAAGTAGCAACTGCATTGGCTTTAAATTCCTGAAAGAAGAATGGTCATTTTACATTTAAAAAATTATTCAAGCTATGCCCAAATTAAAACAGATTTTAATGCAACAGTAGCAAAGATATCTGAGCTATGCAGTTTACAGTGGGTTTTCATATGTACCCTACCTCATTCTTGCTGTAGTGCAGATGTTTAATGTTTAAAAAACAGATAGGTACAAAACAAAACCCTGTACTCCTGCCTGCAGTACGTCCAACCATCTGGTGGAATACATCAAACTTTTAAACATGCATAGCAATATCTATTCCATTCCTTTAAAAATACTCTCCTATATGGTATAATTCAACTGTCATTGAAGTAAATGAAAAAGCTAGTATTGAATTTGATAGGACCTAGATTTCTCATATAGCCTATTTTATTAACAATGTCACTTTAGAAATGTGCAAATGAAATTTCAGGAGAGATTATTTCCGTTATTTATATGTTTGCAACTGTGGAAATGACTGTAAATACAGAGGACACCTTATTAAAATACAGCGCTATGTATTTTAAAACAGCATTTTTTTTTTAATGGAAAGCTACATAGTTGACCATCTCTTTTTGTGTTCCCAGTATATGCCTGTTCTTTCACAAACACAGGGACACTCCTGGAAAGTATCTTCAGTGTCACTCTACCCACTGGTGACACCGGTGATCTTAGATATCGGTCCTAACACATTAGCATCACTTCCTGTGATATTCTGTGCTATTAAGAAATTAGAGGAGTTTTCACAAAAGTTAATTTTTATTCAGGATAACCAATCTTCCTAAGCTTATTTTATAACCTGTAGAGAGAAGTTTACAAATAGTTATTATATTTATATGCACACATCTGGGACTGTTAACAGATTATTATTTTTTTCAAAAATCAGAAGATACTACCCACAGTCTTGTGGCTGTCATTAATTTTTGTACTGCCTTGAAAACTACTAATTTATGCTGTTATCCCAAAATCTGTTCCTGAACACAGAATCGTGAGATAGAAATTGTGTTTTAATCTTCCCTTTCCACACTAAATCTCTGTAAAAAGACCCCTTATCATATTCATTTAAAAACCAGAGGGAAATCTGATACCACGAGAAGAATTCTACTTACATGAATCTTTCCGTTGCTGTTCATTCACGTCATGAATGTATTAACAGAGATGTATAGCCAGAGATTCAAACATTATATTGTGGATAAAAATTGAGCAGGTGAACCAACTGCAAATCCTGATATTGGAAAGAAATTCAGCTCTGATCTTTACAGATGGTAGGAGTGATATAGCTACATGACCTCTACTCCACTGAGTTATGTAAGAATGCACAAACTTGCTGACGTTAATGGGGAACAGGACAGACCTTTCATAACCCCCCTGAGTACATACATGTTTGACTATACTTACTAGGAACAAATGTAAGAATAAAATCCTGACATTGGTAAAGCTGATATTGATTAGGTCACGGAAGCTGAAAAGACCACAACCTAAAGATACATGTGCTTCTTGCTTAAGTAAAAGGCATAAATGACCTCTCCAAAAAATGTTAGTGCATCTTCAGAGAGGAGTAGTACAGCTTTTGGGAAGTATCAGGACAAACTAAAACACAGCTTCAGACTCACAACTCATTTCCCTCATATATAGTGACAGTCATAGTATGTCAAAGCAGCTGCATGTATGCCTTAAACTTTTTCTACACTACACTATTTACACAAGAAATTCTTCATAAAGTACAAGTAAAGATTGATGAATTGAAAGAATGGACTTCAAATGGGGCTTTTAATGCTTACTTTTCTCTCTCAGTTTCCTATTTCTTGAGGTTAACATGAACAAAATGAGGTTGTGAATAAAAAAAGAAAGAACAGTATTCCCTTTTCTACTCATCTTGAATTAGTGTTGGTACTTAAAAAAAAACAAAAAACAACCAAAACAAAACCTGCAAATTTCCAATCAGAATAAAATGTTCTAGTTGGTATTTGCTTGAAGAAGATCTGATTACGGAATAACAGTTATTAAAATTTACTTTTGCTTGTTTAGGTTTACAGCTTGCAAGTGAGAAGTTCTCTTGAAGAACAGATTTGTACTCTGAATCTGAAAATATATCAGCACATGTATAAATGTAGGCACACATGAACCTATTCATTTCATTGGGACTGATCAAATAAAAAATAAAAAAAAAGAAAGAGGTCTAAGTCCTTGCATTTTAATAATCAAAATTAGTTATCTATAATATCTGATTCTTTTTCTGTAAGAGACAACTGAAGCATTGAAGCATTACCAGGACTTCCTGAGAAGACTGCAAATGCTCTTAGGATAGTTTGCAAAGGCTTACTGCACATACATAGCCCTTATATTGCGCCAGAAGATTATAGGTTATGGAACATTATTAGTTCATAATTATTACAAGTTTGATCATTGACATATAATTATAAATGTTTAAAGTAAGCTTTGATAAGATGGGCCATAAAAATTCCATAGTCATTGTTATAGTCTGTTTTGTTTCAATTGCTCTTGTTAATTCCTGCATTATGAACCTACCTATTATACATAATAAGATATTAAACACTTAATTATGCACTAAAGTAGTAATGAATAATATCTTTCTATATTAGTAAGCATAATGTTCTGTGAGCTTGGTTAAACACTGACAACTCCTTCTTGCTTCTTCTAATCCAAAAGATGTCTTTTTAAGATTCTAAAGGGAAAAACACAAACATTTTCTTTTTCTACTTTTGCACATTTTATAATAGATTGACATTGATTTCACTGTGTAAGTGATCTCCTTGCACAAACTCATGTGGTCCTTCAGAAAGTGCAAGTTACTCCAGCCAAAAGTGGGAACTTGAACTCACAATATTTGCCAAAAGTGAAAGTCAGATTCTATGCTTCTAATATTTGCACTTCCAAAATGAACACTTTGAAAAGTCGCTCTATCAAAATAGAGACAAAATTTTATCAGTGCTTGGTCAACTTTATATAATCTAGAAAGAGAAGTAAGATATGATCATAGCTTCAATAAGCATGACACTTTCAGCCCAGCAATAATATTCACAACAAATTGTTCACTAACTACCCATAAAGAAAAACATACTTCACTCCAAACTTTGAAAAGAACCTTTGAACTGAAACCTGCCAATTAATATTTTATCAGCATAAAAAGATGTTATGTAGGAGGTAGTTAAATATGGATTAATTTTTTGTACTTCTAAAATTGTTGAAGTTTAATTTTATTAAATTCCTTTCTTATTTCTAGCAAGAGCTATGAGACTTAAGTTGTAAGTGAGCTACTAGTATGAAAATCAAGTTTGTTTTTTAGTTGCAGTTGGGCTGTAAGCTGTATACAGACCCAGTGCTTTTAAATCATTCACTCATTGGATTGCCCAGGAATTTTCAGCCAGTAATTTGCACAGATGAGCTAATGGACTGGCTTGAGACAGTGGACCAGAATGAAACTGGGTGACTGAGTGGACCTTCATAATTAAGTATTTGACTAATTATTACAGGTTGAAATCTGGAATGATTCTAGAAATTTCCTCCAAGGTAAGTCTTGGGTTATCAAGTCCAGCTGATATGTCTTAATGTGTTGATTGACATCTTGGGCAGCATGTCCCAAAGTGTCCTTGCTGCAGAGGTAATCAGTTTATGCATAGCTATTTGGAAATGGTCAATTCAAGCTGTTCCTGCAGCTAAGGTCACATAAGAGTCATTTGCATGTAGTTAAGATATTTAAGAGATGTTTAACATGTAGTTATGTTGCACCAATACCAATGAACTATGCATGTGAGTGGATGGACATGTAGGACCATGGCTAGCTGGATTACAAAAACAAAAATAGTGATTCAAGCAAAACAGTGACAATCTCTGTCAATTCAGCTGAAGATGCCACTGAAAGGACCCTTGAAACAGAGATTCCCATTGCCACCAAATGGCTGCTGGCTATCCTTTAAGTGAGATTTAATTCCCTGTGCGAGTGTTAGCCTATACCATATCCCAATATTTTACCCCACTTTAACAAACATTTCCTCTGAGTGGTTTCAGAGAAACTGATGATCTCAGAAGTCATAATTCCCACCTTTAAGCGTGGAATATGAAAAGTTGCCTAATATACTTTGGTACTGGACCCACACTACATGGTCGTGTTTGGTTCTGGTGTTTTGAAGGAACTGTATGCCTTCTCAAAGAACTTTTGGTTCTCTTCCAGAGGTTGCAAGGGACCTGCAGAGGTCATACGGTCCTCTCTGGTCATGACTGTTGTTTTCTTACATTCTGAATAGCAAAGTGTAAAGGAGGAAAAACTGATACCACATTTGCCATGTTGCCTCACATCCTTCTCTTTTGTATGGCTCTACTGAACAATGAAGATAAGGAAGGCAGGGAGTTCATATGTACTTCTGACTGCCAGTGAGAAAGATTTATTATGGAAAGCTCCTGAGAGACCAATTAATATCACCAAGGTTGTCAAAGTATGTGTACCATGAAGAATACAGGCAGCCTATCAACACTGTGAAGGTAAGGTCACTGAACACAAGAACACTAGGGGACAAATTTAGTCAGAATGGAGTAAAAACTGAGCACTAATTAAGTGAATTGTAAAACATTCACAATGGCAAAATACTGCCTAGTCTAGAACCGCATTTTCTAGAAAGATACATTATTTTTGTTAAAGAAGTACCACAGCTAAACACTAAAAAGAAAGGGAGGGATTAAAGCTTGATGCTTCCTATCTGTGAGAGTGGTCATGTTTCAGAAAGGAAGATGTTGATTTTTAACTTAAGTGATTCAAGTAAATCTTCATTGTTTTATATTACAAAAGGAGATATTGTCAAATGTAGACATCTCCAACATTTAATTGTGATCCCTGGGTATGACTGTTGTTCAGGCAGTGTTCAATGCTGCTCAACTAACAATAGTATTCATCAGTGTCCTAGAAGTATAAATGAGGCAAGTGAGATTTGAGGTTGGGGGATGATAGAAAATTGCTAGACATAAACAGCACTATGGAGGACAAGAAATTCTTGCAGGAAGAATTACATAATCTAGAAGACTTGGATGATGGAAATACCAATGAAAAATGCAAAATTGTAGGTGTCTTATGATTTTGCCTTTGCTGTTGCCTAAGTTACGGCTGAAGCAAGGTAGTTAAGCAGTGTCTTGGAGCTTGGAAGAGTAGACTGTAAAATCAACTGTGTTCTCTGACTAAACTTCACAAACCCATGGTAACATCTGGATATCTATGACTTGGGCAGCATGGTCTATGAGGGCAGACGAACTTAAGCTGCATATAGACTGTGTCTGACCATGCTTCAGGGTGAGATGTTTGTACCAGGGACTCCAAGAGCAAGTGATCTAATGGAAAACAGCACACACATATTTGATTGCATATTACAAGGATGACCATGAGCTCATACTTTTATGTGTGCTTCTCAACCACACCTGAGAAAAAAAAAATAGCAAAAAAGGGAAAATAAATACACATATGTAGAGATGGCAAATACATATCCAACAGTAAAGCTGACCAAGGTAGCTGGCAACTGGCCATGAAACAACTTTTGCAAACTTTTTGTATGGTTAAAGAGTTTAACATAATTTTTACTTAAGTTTCTACTTACTGTACGGTAGCTGTCATTCTTCTGTCTCTTGATTTATATTAGAAGTTTTTACCCTGTTGGAATGTTGTGAGAACAAATACATTAATGGTTGATTTTTTTAAAAATTAAATTTATCTTTGTTTATTTTATTTTATTTTGGTAGCATTGTGTATATAAATGCCTAAATAAATACATGTCTTTATGAGCCAATATGTTTTTTGTTCATTTGTAAGGATATCAGATTTCGGCAATATAGCACCTAAACACCTAAAAATCAGAACTGTGCATGTTATCTGTATGGTCTTCAGATGTGCCTTTGTGTACGAGATACAGTTTTGCCTCACCCTATACCTTTTCAAGAAGCAAAGCTCATCATTGAATCAAAGTCAAGACAGGGTTTTAAGAGCAGAATAAGCTGAGTCAAAACCTGCCATGCAAGTGAACATTCTCTCTTCAAATAACTGGTAGCTGATATGACTATACTAGCACTATCTTGTGAGAGATGTTCATTAAACTTTACAATGAAGAGTGAGCACTCCCCAAAATATTAATGTATCCTCCTATAGACAGACAAGTTGCATCCCATCTCTGTCTGGACATACGTCTAAGACTGATCGGGCAGTTAGATATTTCCTTGTTTCAAACAACTCACCTGGGCAGAAGGGGAACAGAGGGGCGAGCCCCGCAGAGGCAGGGTGGAGGGCTACCCCCTTGGCTTCTTCTGGTGGGCAACAAGTGAGCACATGCCAATCAACAGGCATTCATGAAAGGAGCGTGTGATCGCCAAAGACACTCATTGCCCCACTGACACCCCCCAACCCAATTCAAGAACTCTCTAGAACATTTGACTGCACAGAAGTGAGATGGCTGACACACCAGAGGTGGTCCTGGACTAATGAGACTATATAAGGATGAATGGACACATTTCGCCTTGTTGACCCATCACCTACAGTTCTGGACTCCTCCCCAAGATGACCACACAGGATCCAAGTGTGGTGATACCTCTCCTTTCTCTATCCTATTCTCTCTTTTTCTCCTCTCTTTCTCCACTTCTCTACCATATATTCATGCATATAAATTTTGGACAACTTGCAATGGGTTGCACTGAAAATATTTCCTTTGCTAAATTGCCTTTGTTTGCTCATTAAGTTTGCCAGTTCATTAACTTTGCCAGTTTCTCAAGTTTGCCAGTTAATAAAATTACCACTTAGATTGTTCCTCTGGGTCATTGTCATGACTCTACCAGTCACGTGGCTCTGCTGAACAGTGATAGGCTTTTCATCAGTACATAAACCCTCAGCAGATCAAAAAGATTCACCTGCCTCTCAACCTGCCACGTGGGATGAGGCAACATAACAAATCATCTTGTTTTCAACTTTTATCTTTTGATCAACCTTAACAATATTGTTTTGAGGGCTTTTTTGAGAACATGTAGTGAGATATCTGGTGAAAATGCTTGTATTTATGCAAAACTGAGAAAACAGTGTCACTGACTTGTGGTTTGGTGTAATTTATTTGTTTTACAAGATAAAGAAAAAAATTGCTAGATGGCTGCATAAATAAAATATAGCTGGGAAAAGAACATGGCTTTTATAAAGGGAAGTCCTTCCTTGTGAGTCTCAGGCTTTCTAGAATGGGACACCAAATATGTGAGCAAGGATAATCTGGTTCGAATAGTCTTCCTTGGTTTGCAAGAAGATTTTCGCAATGTTCCTAACTAAAGGCTTTTAAGAAGGCAGCCAAGGCATAAGAATAATGGTAACTGATTTCTTATATAGTTGATTAAAAAAAGCAGGATTTCAGTAAATGGTCAGTTTTTGCAGTGGAAGATTACCAGCTGAGTTCTGCAGCAAAGTTTTTCTGCAATCTGTATCATTCAACATGTAAATGACATGAAACATGCAGTGAAAAGATTACTGATGACAAGTCGGGATGATTGCTGATTTTGAACAACTGCAGAAGGACTAAGGACTGAGTGGTTGGGGGATAGAATTACATCTAGACAAATATAAAGTGACATTTTTAAAAAATAATCAACTTAAAAATAATATGATGGGCTCTGAAGTAACTGTTATCACTGAGAATTGAAATATTAGTGTGTCCGGTTTTGGCTGGGATAGAGTTAATTTTCTTCCTGGTAGCTGACATAGTGCTGTGTTTTGGATTTAGTATGAGAAGAATGTTGATAACACACTGATGGTTTAGTTGTTGCTGAGTGTCCTGGCTTTGGCTGGGATAGAGTTAACTTTCTTCATAGTAGCTAGCATAGTGCTGTGTTTTGGATTTAGTATGAGAAGAATGTTGATAACACACTGATGGTTTAGTTGTTGCTGAGTGTCCTGGCTTTGGCTGGGATAGAGTTAACTTTCTTCATAGTAGCTAGCATAGTGCTGTGTTTTGGATTTAGTATGAGAAGAATGTTGATAACACACTGATGGTTTAGTTGTTGCTGAGTGTCCTGGCTTTGGCTGGGATAGAGTTAACTTTCTTCATAGTAGCTAGCATAGTGCTGTGTTTTGGATTTAGTATGAGAAGAATGTTGATAACACACTGATGGTTTAGTTGTTGCTGAGTGTCCTGGCTTTGGCTGGGATAGAGTTAACTTTCTTCATAGTAGCTAGCACGAGCGCGGGGACTGATCGTGGCTTGGGATGGGCGGGGCATCGGTCAGCTGGTGGCGAGCAAGTGCATTGTGTATCATTTGTTGTATATATTCTGTATATTTTCTTACCATTATAATTATTATCATAGAATCATAGAACCACTTTAGTTGGAAAAGACCTTTAAGATCATCGAGTCCAACCTTTAACCTAACCCTGACATCCCACCACTAAACTATGTCCCTAAGCACCTCATCTAGCCTTCTTTTAAATACCTCCAGGGAGGAGGACTC